>NC_143097.1:1520151-1823181 GCF_061535455.1 Colias philodice
GCCCGTGACTATGTTCGCTGTAGTGTTTGAAATGTGTATTGAGCATAACACAATATTACAGGTGACAGATTGTTCTTCAGCTTTAGATTTGATGAAACCGGCATGCGAAGGAAACAGGCGCAGTCGGGCCAAATGCATCGCACGTAGAGCCGCCGGTCTAGCTCGATTAGGATACCTCAATAAAGCTATCGACGAAATGAAAGCCGCCTCTAAACTATTACCAGATGACGAAAACATCAAAAAGGATATCTATGATATGGAAAGAGCATGGGAACAAAACCCAGACTCAGATTAAACACCAAATTAAATCTAACACTAAATCAAGAGTTTTATTTCTAGTTTTGCATTTTGCATTAACATAAATAAATTGCAACAGTTTATAGAAATTATTTTACAATTCGTACAATATTACTTCTCGTCAGTTATCTTTACTGTCTGTTTAGATAACCCAAGGTTGTTAAGTAGAGCTTGCGGTGAAGGATCCCTTCCACGGAACCTTCTGAATACTTCGCTCGGATGACAGCTACCACCTACTGACAGGAAACTATCTTTGTATCTCTTTCCAATGGCCAAAACATCTTGGTCACCTTCTCTTGCTTCCTCAAAAGCGCTGTAAATATCCGCTGCAATCATTTTCGACCACAAATGGCAATAATACGCGGCACCCCATTCTTCCGAAAATATACTCGTGAAGGACAGAAGATGAGAATCATATTTGTCAAATGGCATTGCATTGTATTTCGGCCATAATTCTCTAACCAGGTCGCGCCAGAAAGTAGTCTTTGAATATAACTCTAAATCTAATCGAGACTTGTACAATTCCTTGCATAAATTGTAACCAGTCATGTGACTTCTGACTTTTTGTAAATTCTGTATTATTTCATCAGGCAGTGGTTCTTCAGTGTGATAGTGTCCACTGATAGCTCGAATAGTATGTGGGTCATAGAGCCAATGCGTCATTACGTGACCACACACTTCTGCTGCATCCCATTCTACATTAGACAACCCCGCGACTTCAGAATAATTAGCTTTCGTCAGCAAATGACGTAAAGAATGCCCAAACCTTTGGAATAAAGCACCTACCTCTTTGAAAGTCAATAGAGATTGTTGCTTGTCAGTAGGTGCTTGGAAGTTGAATATTAAGGCTGATAAAGGATTTGTTGATGTCAAAGCACATTTGTTGCGGATCGAAACATGCCAACCAGCGTCGTCGTATACGCGAATCTTTTCATCCTGTCGCGCATATGGATCCAAGTATAGCCCGGCGATAGGAGTGTTACTGGATTCATCATATATATCGTAAAATTTAACATCCTTATGCCACGTGTGCACATTCGATCGCTCGACAATTTGTATTTTAAATAATGTACTGCACAAGTTGAACAAGCTGGTGATTACCCTAGGAAGAGGGAAGTATTCGCGTATTTTGTTTTCATCGAAATTGTATAAAGACCACTTCTGTTTCCTCTGCCAATAAGGAATATCCCAATGCTCTAATTTCTTATCGAAGCCTCTTTCATTTGCAAAGTTTTGTAATGATTCAAGTTCGACATCTTGCATCGGACGCGCATTTTCCAGTAACATATCTAAGCAGTTGTAAACATTTTCGACGGACCCAGCCATTTTAGTTTCCATGCTCATATCGGCGTATGTATCGTATCCTAACATCTTAGCTTGTTCTGAACGATAGCCACGTATTTGCTGCACATGGGTACTGGTTTCAAAATCTTTATTTGCATAACCAGAGCAACGTTGGACATGAGCCTGCCATGCATTCCATCGTAACGTCGGATCAGGACAGTACTCCATAAATGGTTCGTAAATATGTGGCTGTAATGTGATCTTCCACGGCCCTTTGCTAGCATTGTTATTCACTGACATTATTTTTGCCAGGCTTTCTGGGAACTCCTTAGCCAACTGCTCATCATTGATGAAACTACTGAAGACTTTAGTAGCCATATTAACCTTATCGCGGAACAACTGTCTTTCTTTTTGTAGTAAGTTTAGAATGTTGTCTAATTTCTCACGTTTCAATCCTTTAACATCAAGCCCGTTTAGTTTACCTTCTAGAATATACTTATCTAACAACCTTTGCTCTTCATCAGTTAATTTTTTGAGACGGTTTTTCTCGTTGATTGCAGCATTGTAAATGGGTACACTGTTAAACTTTGTTGATCTGGCTTTATGTGCTCTTTGGTGGATTTGGATATAGGATTTAGTGGGCATAAGTGAGCTGTTACCCAAGTACAAGGTTTTAGCCACGCCCCATGTTAATTCTAGTTGATTGTCAAGTTTCTCTAAAGGTTGAAAGATTTCAGTAAAGGCATTTTTGCAATCATTGCAAGACTCTTCAATATTTTGTACTCCACTCTCATACTCCAAACTGAGTTTACTGATAGCAGCAATACACTTTTCAATCGTTATGTCATTGAATTCGGGTAACCCATTTTCAGTAAGTAGAACATTATTATCTGAATCTTCACCAATTTCGGGAATTCTGTAAATAAATTATAATGAATGTACAAGAGGTATTTACAAAATATAAGTCAAATAAGAATAAAAAATATTGGATTTCAATCTAGATAAAAATGTAACTTGAAGTGTCAGTGTTGAATCAGAAACCACCAACTCAATGAGTAAATTCTTTTGAAATTTGATTGATTTTAATAATCTATAATTGAATGAAATATATAAATAACTTAGACATTTCTTCAAAGTAAATAAAGAAGAAGTTGTGTCCTGGTAAACCTGGGCAAATATTAATATGAAATATTATGCAAAAATTTTATGAACATTGGTTATACTATTCTTATCTTTATTTTGATTTTAACAGGTTACCTTTTGTATAGTTATGTGAATTTCTAAAAGATACAAGATAGTCATTTCTTGAATTATAATTGCATATCTATCTATTAAAAACTAGAATTATAATAAATATAAACTGTAAAACTTACAATACAATGTATCCAGAATTGCGTTTGTTTTGTAGAAAAGGTCGTTTTAAATATCGTGTGACAATATTACTGCGTAGAAAAGATGCCATAATGTAATATTTTTTCGTATTCGTTGTAACATAAAATGAATTTTATTTCATATTTTATAATTTTATACATAAAATTGCCGATTACAATTCGGACATATGATATTGACAAATGACATTCGGGAATGACAAGTGTCAACTGGTCGATGGCGCAATAGACAACACAAAAGAGCACTGCCATAAATTAAAATATTGAATTGAATTAGAGCTGTGCTTGTGTGTACAGGTTTATTTATTGTTAAAAATAAACCTTGCCTATTAACTTAATAGGCAAGGTAATAAGGTCCGGTAAGTGGTAGCACTTTGATACTTTGTTTTAAAATTGTAATGTGTTCAAAATACCAAAATATTTTGCTTTCTCGGTGCAGTTGAATTATGTTTTATATGATCAAAGTGGTATCTTTCATTTAGATTCATAACACTCTCAACCTCACTGAAGATATCACAGCAATATTTTCAAACATTCAATGAATTACACATTAATTCCTTTTGATTTTAATAAAATGAAAAAGGGATCAGAAGTAAAATAAAACGCCATCTTTTAAATTGCAATATTTTAAGTTGTAAATTTTAATGTTTGCTTACATTAAAAATTCTATCTTCACTTAACTAAAATGAATTCAACAGCATCTAGATCTTTTTCAGTATTTACATTTTCATTTAAAGGCATATTGACCATTTGACATGAACACAGAGCATTACAATGTTTGCAGGGACTATCATTTTCTTCCTCATCTATAGGTTCTTTGACTGGTGGATTACAACAGAAATCTGTATCAAGGCCCATTCTCTCTCCATCTTCTAAAGTTTGTGGAAGATGCTGGTTCAGCGTTTCTGGGAGAAGCAAGCTTGCTATTCCACCAGCTACCAGTAACGCTCCCATGATGATCAAGGGTAAAACCATAATATCAGAGCCCTGAAATTTAATTATTAATGAGAGGAATAATTTCCTTATGTAACTGTGATTTTTGCCAAAATGTGTGTAATTACACACATTTTTATAGGAATTATATTAATTCTAGAAATAATTCCAAATGCTTCTTACCAAATAATTAACAAGTGGTATAAATATCGGTCCCAACATGCCCAAAACAGAACTTAAGCTCATGCCCAGCCCTCTCACTACTGTCGGGTATAGTTCGGAAGCCATAAGCGGTAACACTACAAATGACGAAGAAATACCCATCTTTCCCACGCAGTACAAAGCAAGTGTTACATTTTCCTCTGAAATAAATCATATTTAGAAATAATTTGGAAAATCCAAAAGTGCACGCCTCATAATTTTTTTTTAATAAATATTTATTAATTATTATTTTTGTTTATTTAATAACAATTAAACCACATCGAATCAGACCCTGAAAAATGAAAGGGTTCTATTCCTGAGCATACTCAAGCGTAAGAGAAAAAAATAATTTGGAAAATCCAAAAGTGCACGCCTCATAATTTTTTTTTAATAAATATTTATTAATTATTATTTTTGTTTATTTAATAACAATTAAACCACATCGAATCAGACCCTGAAAAATGAAAGGGTTCTATTCCTGAGCATACTCAAGCGTAAGAGAAAAAAAAAGACTCGATTAGTAAAGTATTTCGGTCGCTATCGTGTTAACAAGAAAAAGGATCCGCACATACAGACACACGGACGTCCAAGACAGAACTTTTTTAAACTGTTTTTTAACTAGTTTAAATAACAAAAATGACATCAAAAATATCATGAACGTTAAAAATAGTGTTTTTTCTTAATATGTGTGTGTATGTATTATCTTACAAGTGCAATGTATGATACATAAAGACATTTTAAGTTTGAAAAATCAGATGTTTTTCGCGAAGTGACAGTAGTACCCACCTCAACGCTTCGCTTATGAGGCGTGCAATATATTAGTATGAGAAAATGAGTATTTTTGCGTGTGATCAAAAAAAAAAAAACATTAAACCAGCTTAAATATTTTTTTCGAAAGACAAAAATTATGTATAAAATAAAATATTTAATTTGTTGCGTTTACCATGTTGCACTAAAAATGTGGTCAAACATGCGATTCCGCCAACCACCATGCTCATACACAACGTCCATCGTCTACCTAGACGTTCCATAGACGGCCATAAAAATAAATAAGTTGGCAACTCTACGATTCCCGCCAGAAAAAAGTTTAAAAATTCATCTCCTCCCAAAACCGGTGCGTAATATGACAAGCCGACGTACACACTTGTGTTTGTGAACCAAATAAATGTGATAATAATTGTTTTCTTTCGTAGATTCGGTGTTCTAAATAAATCTAGAATGCCATATTTTCGAGATTTTTCTTTTTCGAGATCTTGTTTCAGTTTGTCAGATTCGTATTTACGCCGAAGGTGGACCATGTAGTTCTTTGGCAAAGATTTTCCGTTAATTCTGAAACATTATCATGGTAGTAGGTAAGTAATTAAAGCATTTTAACAACTCTTTAATGCCGACTTATGTAATAGTCATTTTGAAACATATCTAGACCGTACTAGTTATACATATTTCAAATTTTAGTTTAACGAAGTATTTAGGTAGCTGGTAGGTAGTAATAGTATTATAATGACTTAGTTTAACAAATTTTTGTTTCTAGAAAACAAATGTAGGTACACACATAGTTGTTACAAGAAATATTTTATTTCGTTTTTTACTACTAGTTAAGTAATGTAATCCTAATCACTTTTAGTGGTCAAAAAAATAAAAACGTCTTGTAAAAATATGAAACGCACCTGGCCATTTTCTTTAAGATAATTTCAGCTTTTTCAAATTGTCCCCTTGCGAGTAGCCATCTTGGACTTTCTGGCATTGGCCAAATATATAGAAAGAAGCATATAAAAGGCAGCGTCGTAGCCAAAGCTAGGTGCCGCCAGTTTCTAACGAGGTAGACCACACCAGCCAAGAGGATCAGTCCCATGGAATACGCAATATTTGAGAGTATTGTGCAGAGGGTTCGACATTTTGGTCCCACTAATTCAATGGCTAAAAAGGAAAGTTTTATCATCACTACATAGTATAAAACAAAGTCGCTTTTTCTGTCCCTATGTCCCTATATGTATCTATGCTTAAATCTTTAAACTACCCAACGGATTTTGATGCGGTTTTTTGTAATAGATAGAGTGATTCAAGAGGAAGGTTTTAGTGTATAATTTATTAGGTTTTAGACAAAGCGGGCGAAGCCGCGGGCGGAAAGCTAGTTTTTATAATAAAGTTCATCAGAATACATACTTGTAAACTGTACAGGATTTTATTATGTGACTGCAGTTTTATGAATTCGTCCTTCGAATAAGCAAATTGTTTTCATCAAGTTTTTTTAAACTTAGCTATTTAAAGACTTTGGAAATAATATAGCCACGACAAATAAATAAATATACGAACCCAAAACATACGGAGTGGCCATTATTGCCGGTACAGTAAATCCCACACCAAATCTGTACACAATCCAAACATAATAATTCTGCGCGAACGCAGTAGCCACGCCAAATATACATTCGATTACAAGATATATGAAGAACGACGGCTTACGACCGATTGTGTCTTGAAGATAGCCAAATATATAGTTTCCAATGATACCACCAACTGCTAGGAGAACCAGACCAAGTGTGGGAAAAAAGTTCTTGTTGCAAACTAGATTCCACTGAAAAGAAAATGAAAAGCTTTAAAAACATTTTTATAGAGTTCTTAGTAAAAGTAACGTTCGTAAAACTTTCAATAAGATAATAGTGGTTAGGGAGCCAGGTGCAAATTTGGTTCATTATTTCCTCTCAAGAGATAATTCGTCAGACGCATGAGAGTATAGTATTATAAAGCCTCGTGAACGTCAGCTGGCGCTCGTTTGGGGGGGTGAGCGGTTGTAGCCTCCCACGCACATAGGAAAAAAAATACATTCATTCATTCATTTTCTCTCAGCTAAAAATTTGTCAAATTGTAGCTAACCCAATATCTCAACGAAAAAAAATAGTCAGCTGGTTACAACATGGTGTATTATACGTCAGCTGGTGTCTCGAACATGAAAGTTAAATTTAAAGAAAAATTTATTTTCCGTTATTTCCTCTCAAACAAAAATTTACCTGATGATAGCTTATATGTAACTGTGGATAAATATGTATGTCAGCTGGCTGTATCTTGGTGGAAAAACCGTCAGCTGATACGGGAGGCTACAACCGCTCTTCCCCCCAACCGAGCTCCAGCTGACGTTCACGAGGCTTCATAATACTATACTTTGATGCATTTTACTAATTACCGCTTGAGAGGAACTTGGTCATAAAATCTGCTGCTGGCTCCCGGACCATAGTAGAGAATGCGAAACAACTGTGGTGCATTTTTTTAATGGAGAAATAGAACACAAGTAAAAAGTGTTCAAAGATTGGTTGCCAGTTGGACACCAGCTATGTATTACATAATCATAATTTACTTGCTAAAAAACTCTACTCACTTCTGTAACCACAGTGCTTTGATAAACCACGTTTTCGTACATCCATCCGTTCCTACAAGGTACAATTTCGGCAGTTTCTCCGTCCATGGCTGCGTCTTCGAGCGTCGTGTATCGGTTCAAAATGTCGGTGTAATTCAAATCGTACATATTGCATTGGGAATATTCTTGAACACCATTCCGAAGCTCTAATGGTATACTGAAATAAGTGCAATAACAGAATCAATTGAAATACGACATAATATGGCTTTTAAACAACGCCCATATCCCCCTTTTGTGTAAATTGGAGAGGCTTTTTATTAATTACTAGCTTTCCGCCTGCGGCTTCGCCCGCGTTTTCAAAGAAAATATTTCCGGGATAAAACCTAGCCTATGTTACTCGTGGATAATGTAGCTTTCGAATGGTGAAAGAATTTTTAAAATCGGTCCAGTAGTTTATGAGCCTATTCATTACAATCAAACAAACAAACAAACAAACAAAGTTTTCCTCTTTATAATATTAGTGTAGACGTCATTGCATTAAATATAATTATTTGAGGGAAATAATTCAAGTACAAGAAGCGATAGTACATACAAGGATTTCAAAACAATCTTTCTATAAGTAATTATTCAATCAATCAGAACAATGAGAATATCCGGACGTGTATCAATGTAGGGCCTTTAAATTAGAATTAATAGTAACGAATGAGGTTTTTGACTACACTGTTCTATATAGAATTATAAGCTAATATTCTAATAAAATTCGGAATATTTCCCAGACTTTGCTTGCTCTGCTTTCTATATACCACGATCTTTGATAAGTGTATACTAAGTTTGAATTAAATCTGTCCGTTTAATTTCGGTACGAAATAGAGCCTAGGAGTTGGTTACATACAAAAATGTTAAGCGTTAAATGCGTGTTAAAATACAGAAAGATACGACGTGTGTTCAAAAACACTACGTAATTAGAATCTCTAATCACTAAGTACCTCAAATTCTTCACAGCTCCTACATCGTAACCCTCCAGTTCCGGTATCTTGCACCAGTGCTTCACGTCACCAGCCATGAAGAGCTGTGCATATGCATGGAAGCCGCATGGTATTACAGCTGGCAGTAACACCAGGTAAATTACCAGCTTCTGATAGCGACCAAATTCGCCTACGTCTTGTAAGATTGCGTCAAAGTCCATCTGTTGAAGCGAATTTAGTTAAAGTTCCTAGATTTGCGGTCGTGAAATTGAAAATGTTATTTTTAGGGTCATGGCTACGTTTTACAGGAAAATCAAAACAATATCTTGTAATTTTGTACTGAATTGATTTTTTTTCAACTACATATTTCTCGATCGAGTCGTGTATGTATGGGAATACTGATACACGACTCGAAGAACCGGATTCGTGGTATCTTTTCATGCGTTTGAGTATTAGAGAAAAGAAGAATATAATGAGTGTGGCGGAATGCGAATGCAAAGTCAAAATTGTGCGGCATTTGCCGTTAAAGTGTAATGTAGAAGAGAATTTAATCTTTTCTTTTCTTAAAACACCCTCTAAGTTCTTTACTAAGTTTCATATGAAACGTATTTTCTAAAACTACCTTACTCTATTTCAATTGTACATACCTTACTGAATAAGCTGAATGATTAAAGAGCGTATGGTCAATACATCCAAGTTGAGGGACGTGGTCACAACTAGTCAGCCTGGACCGGACAACTAGCATCGTAATGACCCTAGATACACGGGACCCTTTGCGCTCTCATGTTATACAGGGTGTTCTCAAATAGACGGTCTGAAAATTTTACAACAATTGTATGTTGTATCTTTGCTTGTGATGATTTATTCCGTTCCGTATAATGCTCTCATTTTACTTTTTACTATACATGTTACAGTTAAAGTTAAAAACTAGATTTTCCTAGTTCAAATGCCTTTGTTACAAGATTAGATTAGGTTTACTCTGAACATTTGAACAACCGCACGAGAGTGCAAATCCTGAGTGTGATAAGCGATTGTTGGACGTTGTCCACTCAAACCATGATACACCAAAATAAAACCTCTGAAAAAATTTAATTCCACTTTTTAAGGCGCTTTCTTAATTCGTTACAACTACATAGTTTCTTTGTTAGTGTCTTTGTTATACATATATGTATTTATGTATTTTCAATGTAATAAAGTATAATAAATAAATAAAAAAATAGTTCTAGGTATCCATAAAAAACGCTATAACGGAAAACGGGTTTAAACTGTAACAATATCGCAAGATGTTTAATCTAGAATATTGATGATGTCCAGCCAAATTCCAGCAATATTTTTACTATTGATTGGTTTACAAACATCCAAACAAGTTAACTAGTTAGTTTGATGAAAAGTTTGTACGATAAAAAATTTAATAAATCTCACGTTATTTTCCGTTTTACTTAGGTACCTATGTAATTTTTGAAGATTATCGATACCCGGCATACTATCTAAATCATCCCATGTTTGTCACAATAGCTAACTTTTCTGTACAATTAAGGATAATAGCAATAATATTTTAAATGGTGGAAACAGTTTATTCCATATTTACTTATTTCTCCTTCACATTTATTATAAAGAAAAGCCTGTCAATAACATCACCCAATATTGCTTATGGGATGCGCGTGCGCAATTATTTCATTCGCATTGCGCAGTCAGTCAATTCGATTAGTGACATAATTGAGCAGCGAAAGGACATCTGACCCCTCGGTCCAAGGTTACAATACAGGAATACATTGTTAATGAGGCTAAATAAAGATTTCTTAATTATGTATGCATTTAAAAAAATTAAATTAACAGTTGAAAAAAACTTTAAAAGCTCACAAGTTTTGTCAATAGATATTAAATTCACATTTCACATAAGTTTACAGGTTTTCTGTATTGTAGATATATTTTGTTTACCTATTTTTATTTATTTTATAATGTAAATTTTACTAAAATTTGAAGCTTGATCTGGCTACCTACCTACGAATTTCGACTTGTACGGAACCAAATATTTAACGACAATAGAATTTGTGTTTCATTCTTGGGAACTTACTTCTTACTTCTTCCAAAGAATAAAATAAAACTTTATTTATTCAGTTATTAGGTAGGTAAGTCGTCAAATTTTATTTAAAAGTTATTTTTTTTCATATATACAAGAGGATGATAAAAAAAAAACATGTAGGATTTATCAAAAACATTTATTACATTCAGTACATCAGTAACAATGAAAAATCAATCCTTTATTTCATATCTTATGGCACATTTTCCTATACCACTCCGGATCATTTTTGGCGGCGGTTTCTGGGCGGCCATCTTTGTAGCGATAGTGGAATTCGGATACACCACGGCCTGGAGTTCCGTTGACAATAAACTTGCAGAACCTTTCTACCATTCGAGCCTCCCATTCTTCAGATACGTAGTGGACTGATTCGTATTCTACTAGTACCTGTTAATTATGGATGAAATATTATTAATTATTTGGGTATTTATTGCACACAGACTTTTTTGAGATCTTAAAATAGACGATAATTATTACCACATAAAGGAATTTCAAGACATATTCTTATAATTTATGCAATATATTCTGGTAAGTTCGCATTTTGGTAACTACGTCATTTTTGAATATACATATTGAAATATTTTGAAATTGAATACTCAATGCACACCTTATGCTTATAGGAAAAATTATGGCAACCCTGCACGAGCAAACAATTTTTAAATACTTGGGCTTGCATTCGGAAAGAACGGACGGAGAAAAAACCGTACGGAAAGTTATCGAATGTGTGTGACATTCATTGCTTTTGTATGAATTTACTGCGTTCGGAGGCCTTGATTCGGAAAACGGATCAGGAAAACGTATCAGGAAAACTGATGTAGGTATGTGGTCTGTATTTTCACCAAAACATATATCTCCCACGGCCACCTAACGCCTAGCGAAAGCGTAGTCCAGTGCTACATGAAAAGAAAAAGCATAAATATTAATAATCTGTATTTTCACCTGAACGGTATACTCATTTTCTCCCGCCTTGCAAGTAAAAGCATAATCCTTCGGTGCGATGCCATTTTCCCCATGTTGGTACAGTTGTAAGTCTACCCATTCAATCGCATGCACTTCTCCGTTTGGTAAGGATACTACACCGGCTTCAAATCTGTAAATATTGTAAATAAACAATTAATTGATCGTATTTTATAGCGATACATTAAATTAAAGCCATTTACATTGCAGTCTTTGTGTATGTGTCACAAAATAACGGATTTTTGAAGTGAAAATTCTTTAGGCGCTTTAAGTGTAAAATGTCGAGGTCGCGTCATGGCAGCACCGTCACGTCATGGAGTAAGGCGACGATTTTGGTATATTGAAATCTTACCAAAGAAGTTTCACTTCTGACACTGTGCTCGGTACACACGCTCTTTTTTTAAGATAGACAAAAGAGGCTCGAGAAGTGATTCGGGATGAATTTTTAATTTACATTCAAAAAATTTTTACAAACCCATCGAAGATGCAAAACAATGTTTTTGTACGAAAAAAAAATACCTAGACGCAGTGCAGGGTTGGCAGATCACGCCCACGCTGAGACTGACGCCGTTTTGTAGGAAAATGTGGTGGAAAGCGTATCTGTGCATTAGCGACCAGTCGCGGGTGTGGCCTGTGAATTATATTATTAACTTGTTTAGAAGTAGAAGTAGAATAAGTATATTCTTTTTTAAAAAAAGCATAATCTTTAAAAACGTGTGTTGATATGTTTCGAATTTTTCGAACACGGGTTGAATTTGATGGAATGCAGGTCATTGGCAGATAGCTTTTGCCACACGATCAAAATGATTTTTTTTAAAGAATATGATTTTTTATAAACGGCTACAAATTGAAATTCTATAATTTACTTACCAAAGCTGTGATCCCGGAAGGATGGTAGAGTCAATTCAAAGTTTTCATTATCGATGCTGAATTTGCACTTCAGTGTTCCAAATTGTTCGTAGTGTGATTGATGTGCCCTGGATTAGTAAATAATTAGATAATATAATATTTTATTTACTATCAAATTTCTATTATATTATAGTATATACCTGCTAGTGGTCCGCCCCGGCTTCGCCCGTGGTACCTACCTACATGTTTAAACTATCATATCTCTCAAGTTGGATCGAACTGCACATGGTGTGCGAATTTTATTATAATTGGTTAAGTGGTTTAGGAGTCCATTGAGGACAAGCATTGTGACACGAGATTTATAATACATATTATATACTAGCGGTCCGCCCCGGCTTCGCCCGTGGTACCTACATGTTTAAACTATCCTATCTCTTAAGTTGGATTGAACTGCACATGGTGTGCGAATTTTATTATAATCGGTTAAGTGGTTTATAGGCCAGTGGAAATTAACATTAAATTCGCAAAGCACGATGTAGATTTGAATTTTTGGTATGTTGTTTGGATCAGTTAGGGTGATGTAAATCCCAATTTGCAACTTCGAAAAAGTTGTGCTCGCTGCGCACCACGTGATAAACTGCGAAAATTTTGGACTTTTTTCACTTTTTGCTCTAAAAGTCATAAACTATGCGTTTCCGACGAGTATGATTCAGTACATAAATTAAGGTTATTAAATTTGCAACAATTTAAGCCTAACCGCAGCTCTCTAAACCTTATAACGACTAAACTGTGGCCATTCGAAGATGGTTCATTTTTCCCGAAATATTGAAATTTTTAGTTTTGCTCCCGTTTGAAGCAAAATATTGGCAAAAACCGCTCGTTCTATGAGAAGTTCGTATAATAAAGTTGTAGTGCATTTAATTTTCTTTCATAAGAGCATAGAACAAAGTCTGTGAGACAAATATTTCACACACAATATCTGAAAAACAAAAAGAAGGTAGAAATAGATTTTTAAAGAATTGAAACTGAGAGCATATAAAATCATAAAAAGAATAATACTTTTTCATTTGCAGGATAGGTAATTAACAAAATTACAAAATTTGGGAAAGTAGGAAAAAAGATTATACGCAAATAATAAACTGCGAAAATTTTGGACTTTTTTCACTTTTTGCTCTAAAAGTCATAAACTATGCGTTTCCGACAAGTATCATTCAGTACATAAATTAAGGTTATTAAATTTGCAACAATTTAAGCCTAATTAAAGCTCTCTAAATCTTATAGCGACTAAACTGTGGCCATTCGAAGATGGTTCATTTTTCCCGAAATATTGAAATTTTTAGTTTTGCTCCCGTTTGAAGCAAAATATTGGCAAAAACCGCTCGTTCTATGAGAAGGTCGTATAATAAAGTTGTAGTGCATTTAATTTTCTTTCATTAGAGCATAGAACAAAGTCTGTGAGACAAATAGTTCACTCACAATATCTGAAAAACAAAAAGAAGGTAGAAATAGATTTTTAAAGAATTGAAACTGAGGGCATATAAAATCAAAAAAAGGATAATACTTTTTCATTTGCAGGATAGGTAATTAACAAAATTAAATTTTCTACAACTTTATTTTATGACCTTCTCATAGAACGAGTGGTTTTGCCAATATTTTGGTTCAAACGGGAGCAAAACTAAAAATTTGAAAATTTCGGGAAAAACTGACTATCTTTGAAAGGCCACAGCTTAGTTGTTATAAGGTTTAGAGAGCTGCGGTTAGGCTTAAATTGTTGCAAATTTAATTATCTTTGTAATTTTGTTAATTACCTATCCTGCAAATGAAAAAGTATTATCCTTTTTATGATTTTATATGCCCTCAGTTTCAATTCTTTAAAAATCTATTTCTACCTTCTTTTTGTTTTTCAGATATTGTGAGTGAACTATTTGTCTCACAGACTTTGTTCTATGCTCTTATGAAAGAAAATTAAATGCACTACAACTTTATTATACGAACTTCTCATAGAACGAGCGGTTTTTGCCAATATTTTGCTTCAAACGGGAGCAAAACTAAAAATTTCAATATTTCGGGAAAAATGAACCATCTTCGAATGGCCACAGTTTAGTCGTTATAAGGTTTAGAGAGCTGCGGTTAGGCTTAAATTGTTGCAAATTTAATAACCTTAATTTATGTACTGAATCATACTTGTCGGAAACGCATAGTTTATGACTTTTAGAGCAAAAAGTGAAAAAAGTCCAAAATTTTCGCAGTTTATCACGTGGTGCGCAGCGAGCACAACTTTTTCGAAGTTGCAAATTGGGATTTACATCACCCTAACTGATCCAAACAACATACCAAAAATTCAAATCTACATCGTGCTTTGCGAATTTAGGGTTTTTTAGTGTCAATTTCTACTGGCCTATTAGGAGTCCATTGAGGACAAACATATATATTAAGATAAAGATGTAATAATGTACCTAATATAATATCAATCAGCCAATCAACTAGACGGGGTGTGCGAACCACGGGTGGAAAGCTAGTAATATAATAAACTATCTGTATAATATATTATTTCAACTCACGTTTTCAGCCCTTGGAAGTATTCCTTGCTCCACTTCTCTCTAGCTATCGATCTGATGACGGCTGGCGGATGCAAGTCGGTGTCGTATTCAAAGTAGTTGCTGGTGGCTGACCATTCGCCTGTGAATTCCACGTCTACCACCTTTTCCGGGTCGTTTTGGTACCTAGAATGTAAAAAGGAAAATGAAAAATTGCTGTGTAAAATGATTAAATCCTACCTGTACATTATGTGTCACAATGTTTGTCCTCAATGGACTCCTAAACCACTTAACCGATTATAATAATATTCGCACACTCATCTTTATTATATATATTAAGTATATCTTTTACTTTAATATAATAAAAATATTACAGTTTCCATGAAATATAAATTATTTACATATTATATGCTTTTGTATCCTTACAGATTTTGAAAATACATATGTTTTTGACGTGACAACGTCTTATAATTCGATAAAGCCGGCTGCACGCACGAAAAAACAGGACTCATGCGGCGTTACCTCGCTCTGAGGCGTTCTATGTAAGGCTTGAAGTGCAAGCGAGAGCGCGGAACGAGCGACAAAGAAGCACAATCGGACGTTGTCACGTTCAACTATCGTCAGTAAACCGACTTTACAGACAATTAATTTTTTAAACAAGACGCAAATTTTTCTTTTTCTATAAGTGAAGAAAGAATATAAATGAAATTAACATACCACATCTGCCCTTTGTAGGACAATGTCCATTTTTTCATCGGCTCTACTGGAGTTATTTTAATACCTTCAGCACCAAATTCACCAATTTCTGCCCCAAACAGTACCGTATCTGGAATCTTCTTACTACAGAGCAGACCTTTTTCAGGCAACTGAAATATAATAATTAACCGACTTCAAAAAAAAGGAGGAGGTTATCAATTCGGTCTTCGTAACGTAGTTATTTTTATGTAGTACAGAAAAAGCATCACATATAACTACGTAACTAAACATATAACCTAAGTAACTAAAGTTAAAAGTATTATTATTTTCTGATATTTTTTTTTATCGTTTTCTATTTTATGTTCGCTGTGTATGTTTGTATGTGTGTGTGTGGAAATAAATGTTTTCTGCCATTCTAATATGTGTCTCTGAAACTTACCCCAATATAAAATAAGCCGTTACACATGCCCATAGGTCGGCGTTCGCACCCCATAACAACATAGATGCCTTTGTCCGAGTCATCTTTCCTTGATGAGATGAAGAATACTGCGTCGAATGCCTGCAAAAATAATGTGTAAATGAAGCTATCTTATATTGATTTTATAGTATTTCTATTGATAAATAACTAACTAAATAATTATTCTCTATTATATATTTTCTCTATTCGAAATAGCTAATTATTCCCAGTGGAGCTTGGATATAAAAAGTCGGCAAGAATTATTGTGAAATGCGACTTCATAAGAAACAAGCGACTTCACTGTAAGTAAGTAATGTAATTAAATAAAATTGGAGTGTCTGTTTTTAATATTGAAATTATGGATTTTTACTAAATGCTCATATTCAAGAAATGTCTCTATTTAATCTACCTACACTTAACTAATCTACTTAGTTAATCTTGTTATTATTATAACAATAAACAGTAAAAAATATGTCAATCGACCGCAAGAAGTTCAATGTGGTTTTAAGTAGGTATGTACCTACATCTTGTGGTTACGACATATAAGATCACTGTTGATTATGTTACTCTAAAAGTCATTATGTTACCGGTACTCACTACTTACTCAGGTACCGGCAATGCAGGTGTTCTTTGTCGGTTCTATGGTAGAGCTACGGGAGTGGCACAAGGCCCCAGATCGTAAGGGGCCCCAAAATGCAAAAACTAAAAGGTTACATCGACGTAGACACTTTATTAAACATGGCGCATTTTATTCATCCTGTTAGTTAATATCTATATCTATATATATCTATTATCTACTCCATACTAATATTATAAATGCGAAAGTAACTCTGTCTGTCTGTCTGTTACTCAATCACGCCTTAACTACTGAACCAATTTGCATGAAATTTGGTATAGATATATTTTGATACCCGAGAAAGGACATAGGATAGGTTTTATCCCGGAAATCCTACGGGAACGGGTTTTTCTTTGAAAACGCGGGTGAAGCCGCGGGCGGAAAGCTAGTATCTATATATATCTATTATCTATTATTGGAAAAGTTATGAAATTGAAATCACTTAATACTAAGGAGGTTAGATATTATGATAAATAATATTTAACTTTCGCTTCTACCCTCAATGGATATCTACGGACGACAGTTCTTACCTACCTACTCGTCAATATAAATAAATAAATAAATCAATCAATTTAAATAAAATAATTACAATGTAAATATTATTTGTTTTGTCTTACCTTAGCGTGGTCACTTAGAGGTTGCGCTCGGTCCATTTCAGCCGGATTTGCTATAGCTTTGACGCCCTGCCCCGCTCGCCCGTCTCGGCCTGCTGCCTTGTATTTATTGGCATACTGTAAAAGATTAAATGCTATAGGTATAATAATATATAATTGTGTGTGCTTCTCAGTTATTTACCTTTTTTCAATAGAGCGCATCATAAATTATACTTAAGTACCTGTATCTGTTATATCAAGGAAACAATTAACTAACATTATTATATCTTCACTTAAAAATCTATAAAAATTAATTGTCAATTAATTATGGAAGTAATTTATTCAAATTAAAGTAACTAAGTACATAATATTTAACAGTTATCACAAGATAATATTAAATGGGGATTCAAAAATATAAATTTTATATAAATAATATTAGTCTTAGCCAATAGCTATCTATTCAATTCGATTTAATTAAAATGAAATATTTTTATAAGGACCTAACCCTTAATGACATAGTAAATTATCTAATACATATTTACTTTGAATACTTCTTCACATAATCGGTTTCGTGTTGGTTTAATGACTCAAAACGTTTTAAGTCAAATCATAGTATCATCTACAATAACACTAAGCCTGCTTCATCACGATTTTCGTGAAAAGCCTTTGTAAGACATTTCTATAAATTTCAAATTTTCCATGCCTTTACCGGGCAATCATTTAACTAAATACCAAATTTTTTCGTGAAATATCAGCAAACGCATCTTCACAATTTTTTGGCTATTATTATTTTTAATTTTTCGATTCAACAATTTCAATTCATCAAGAAAATACATCTCCGAAAAAAATATAAGTACCTACTTAGTGCCATACAGTTTAAAAATGGCACCACAATTTTTCATAAATTAAAAATCACGATCGAAAATAAAAATCAAACTTACTTTTCTAAAATAGTACAAACACGAAAACACAGCATATTTCAAATAGTACCACTTTCCCGGCACTGAATACACCCCAAATATGGGTTTAGAATCCTCTTTATACAGAATATAATATATTAAAATTATAATAAAAATAGCGATCGCTATCAAGAAAGCCATGTTGAAGACTAGACGACACTGCGGTTTCATTAATTAGAGATAGCGATACAGTATCGGCAGGGACGGATTTAAGAATTATAAGGCCCCATTTAGTGCCTTTGTGTCTTCAGCTTTATAGAAGATCTGTGAATAAATTGAAATTATCGACGGTAACCCGCACGAAATCAGCTCGATAAAACCATTCTATGGGGCCTCGTAAAGGTAGTTAGGAGTTAGGACACATTTTCTGATGATGATGGAACGAATAATAATATTATGGTCGCTTAACCGCATAGGAACAGAAATATATTATCAGTATTTCGTCGGTGTTTTGTAAGTTAATTCAATGCAATAAGGCTAACTTTATACTATACTTAAAATTGTAAACAGACATAATATATGATTTGTAGCAATATAGGCGTGTTACATAAAACATTGAGAAGAATAATATACATTTTGGGGCCCTAAATAGATTATTTTGTAAGACTTTTTTGATAAACTCCGACTCTGTATGATAAAGCTATTGACAATTGGTGTGTAATAATAACAATTGAATTTTTATTATAACTGCTTATCGGTCAAGTTAAATAAACAAATTCCTACCTAAGACTGTGAAATGGTGCTAAAGACAATTCATTTATATTTCTGATATATACTTTATGATCCTGCGGCTTTATTCGTCTGGTAAAATTAAAAATAGACCATATGTCCCTTTCATTTCTTTGTATAAAAAAAAAATATTTTTGTGAGTGTATTTCTGATCAGTGATCACCTTAGTTATAACTTTTATGTGATTTGTCAATATTATTTTATCTAGATTGAAAACAAGACATAATAGGTACGTTTAATTCATAATTTATTTCTAAGAAATTACTTTCAGTGGTTAAAAACACTATAGAAATGACGTAAAAATAATATCAATTTATTCCTAACCTGCCTTAATAATCATAATTTTAATTTAGGTGCGATAAGCGTGCTATTTTAGTTATTCGCATGAAAGTTAATACTAATTTACTTAGTAGACGATAACATTGAATAAACACGGATAGTGCAATTGTAGGGCTTCTAGATTATTCTACAATATAATAGCTTTTAGAACTTAGTTGAATCCCCAGATTTGATTACTGAATATTAAAAAAAATTGTATAAAATATCAAAAATTTAGACCATGAATTATTATGAAATAAGTAAAACAATTTACATGAATTAAGACCGGACCGAACTAAAGTTTTAACTTACCTTTGAATATTTTTTGACGTGACAACACGTCTTATAATTCGATAGAGCCGGCTGCACGCACGAAAAATCATGACTCATGCGGCGTTACCTCGCTCTGAGGCGTTCCATGTAAGGCTTGAAGTGCAAGCGAGAGTGCGGAACGAGTGAAAAAGAAGCACAATCGGACGTTGTCACGTTCAACTATCGTCAGTAAACCGACTTTACAGACAACCAATTTTTTCCATAAAATTTCAGAGATTCGAGAATATTCCGTGATTTCGCTAATTTAAAATTTGCTTTTTTTTAGCCGTCAAAAGGTAGGTACAGCAGTCATTTAAATATTGTTTCAAATGGAATTTTCTTGAAAGTTGTTGGCTCTAACGTGCTGAATTACATATAATATTATCTGTAGTGCTGATTATAAGTTTATTTATGAAAATGTCGATGTTCAGAAGAGTCGAGTTATGTTGGAGTCAGAAATCTGCTCTAGCCACATGTAGATATAAATAGTAAATACATTTAAGTAGGTTTTTTAAATAAACTATACCTAAGGACATTTAAATATAACTAGATAGCATATTATAGGACTTTAAGATAAGTATTAGCATTGCTTATTCAATTTAAAAATAGACTTACATGGTGTGCTGTGTGATGCAGAAATTCCTTCAGCATTTGATTATGTTGATAGGAATTTTTGAAACGTTTAGGGATACTCGTAAAAATAACAGAGTAGAGACAATTGATGGATATATTTAGTTTGATTCCATAAATGTGTTACTCAAAGGTGTGTTATTAACTGCGATAAGGGTCCCTAAGTAAGCTTTTGACTGTGCTTTCTGACTGCTGAATCTAGTTAGTTCAGGCGAAGCCGGGATGAGCAGCTATTGGAATAGTAGATAGGTAAGGTTTAAATAATAATAATTTACTTGTACATAGGTAAACAGTATAATATCAGTATTATCAGTGCACAATGTGTTATATAATTTTATCTTTATCAAGATTATTGATTGTAAAAATTCGACATTTATTCAATCAATACCTAATTAATTAGCACAATATCTTGTAGGCATGTAATTAGTAGTTGTTAGGTAGGAGAAGAAATAAAAAAAAATATGATTTAAAGATATTTATTAAAATAGAAATTTAAGTGACAATCACACTAAAATTTGTAGGTATAATATATTTTGAAATAGGTATAACATTTGTATACATACGAATATACACACGATCAAACAATAATTGTGATAAACAATTTGTAAAACATCATTAATTAGTAATTAGTTGTCTGGATCACTGTGTGTATCGTCTAACGGGTGCATTTACATCAAACGAGCGAATGCTTATTCTAACCCCACTACCTACGTGAAATTCTTTTAGTGTAAACAGGCGTAGAGCATTCTTTCGTTGTTCTTATAGCGTTCGAAAATATTCTATGCAATGTTCTAATACTGAACAACCCTGAATACGAGTTTTGGTTTACACTTCAATCACGAAAGAATGCTCTTACTCTATCTCTAGCTCTATGTTCGGTTGATGTAATTTATGCACCGTAACACAATCAAATAATTTCCTCTCACTAATTATTATAAATGCAAAAATCTGTCTCTCTGATTTATGATATCAAGGATAAATCGCATCACCGATTTTGATGAAATTTTAATAATGAAGGATGAAATTTTTTCCTCGGTTGTGACTTGGGATTCGGTTTTGTCTGCGGGTGAAACCACGGCGCAAGACAAGTTATGAATATACCCTCAATCCTCATAAACTCATAAATTAGAGAGCAAGAAACATACGTAAATTGCAGCATTATAACGAACCCCATTTATATAAAATTAGATAACAAATTACCCTATCATTACGCACACATCAAAGAACTTTGGTTTGTATACTTATTTGCTATGAAAATAAATACCTCATAAGTAAAATAGAGTTGTGATAAGTAACAATATTTCTTTGTGTGCTATTTTATATACTAGATATCTAATATAGAATCTAATACAATATTAAAAAGAACACATATTTTGTAGTATTTATTTTATGAAGTTCGACATTTAGTTTATGTTTATCATTATATTACTATTAGTTCCTCTGTTTATCATTCCAAGTAAGTAACTCATACTTAATTTAACACATCAATATATCTAGATAACTATTTATTTAGATAAAAAGACAAGTGGATAATAAATGATCATAAAATCGATAAGATTCTTCATAACAGTGAATCATTCGTGTTTCATAATTCAAAGATAAGATGATCAAAGACATTAGTTGGTAAGTACTAAGTAACAAACAACGCGGATTAAAGCAAATTTTTACCGTTTAAAATGAGAAAAGCCTGTCTTTTTTAACCGACTTCAAAAAAAGGAGGAGGTTCTCAATTCAGCCGGTATATTTTTTTTACAACCATTTTCTTACTTGGAAATTATCTTTTAAGTTATAAATAATATTAAAAAATTGATCACTATTTCGATGCCCCCAAAATAGTCAAAATATACAAGAATATGTTAACAATATCTAAATATAGGTTGAGAGCTGCGAAAATATATTCCTCTGGTGAGATGCTGTACTTGTGTTTCCCGCCCATCATTAGTTGTGTATCATAGACTAGATACATAGAGAATAGCAGTACTCCCAAGGACGCGTACACTAGGCGAACTATGTCGTTGCGAGGGATGAAAATTGATATCAAACCTGTAATAGGAAGTTTTATTATAACACAGATAGTTGATTACTAAATCTATACTACATAATATAATAAAGCTGAAGAGTTTGTTTGTTGCGCTAATCTCAGGAACTACTGGTCTGATTTGCAAAAATCTTTCGGTGTTATTAGCCCATTTATCAAGGAAGGCTATAATATATTATCACGCTAAGACCAACAGGAGCGGAGCAACGCGGGTGAAACCGCGGGGCGCAGCTAGTAGTAATAACTACTAGCATAATAATGCTTGTTCTTTGGCTTGTGTTTTCACTATCCTACAAAGTGTAAATTCAAGTAAATATTGACTCATTTCAAAACAGTGTAACGTGTTGTATAAAAAACAAGTTAAAATCTAGAAAGATTCACATAATTATTGATCATAATTTATGTAAATTATAACTATCAGGTCCTCTGATTAGATAATCTGAGAGGTTCTCCAACGTCATTCGTACTTCGAATTTAATTGTGCCTAAAAGCCTAATCTGCATGACATTTAATTTTAATTAAGGGACGCAGTTTATCTTTAAATTCAGGCAGTTTATATTTTTAAATTAACAATAATAAATAATAATGCGTACCAAACATAAGAAGTACCATAGACGCGGCGACGAGCGCTCCGCCCATCATGGTAAAGTCCCATTTCGTTTGGAAAGCAAATAACGTAAGTCCCAGACATACTGCAGCTGTTATACCTACAGCTATGAATACCTGAAAATATTTGAATGGTTATTAAATAAGGGGTATCATTTAAGCTATCAGCAATTTAATTAGTTTTGTGTTTCTTAAATAATAGGGTTTGTCCTCAAAATAGTAGATCTGTCACCAAAATGTAGTCACCAAACAATGCAAAATCAGTTCCACAATAAATCACCTAAAATCCTGAGATATAAGGTCTAGTACCAAATAAATGTTTTTGTATGTATTATAATAGGTGTGTCCTAATAAGTATTTAAGCAAACTAATTTAAATTATCACCAATAAATCATATTATGTTACTAGAAAATTGCATTAAGTTCAAATAAAAAATTAGGGTTGTCATCATCGTATCAACCAAAAGATTCTGCTACTTAACTAGACTCCCAAGGTTCTAAATTTCCACTGGTAGTATAAATTATATTTAAATAAAATTTTTAGCAGAGTAGTAAATAAAACAATTAAAGTCAAAATAATCAATATTTATTGTTTAAAATAATTACCACTGAACAATCAGCGCTGGTTTAAAATAGCTGGCTTATGGCTAGCAGAATAGTAGATAAAACACTTAATTAAAGTTAAAATAATCAATATTTATTCTTAAAAATGATAACCACTGAATAATCATTTGGTCATCATTGGTCAATTTTTAAAGCGCGCCAATTTGTCTCCGCCCCTTTGATCATTTTTTCATTAAAATTATAAATTGATGTATTAAATTGGTAACGAATACTATTAATTTAATATCTGAACGAAATAAAATGTTACTATCTACTGTATTGGTGACAAAATATCAAATAAAAAGGAGTCGCAGTCAGGGATCGATAATCGATTTATTTGGTGACAGATCTACCATTCTGAGCACAGAGCTATTATTTAAGTAACAAAACTGTTATTATTAGAACGAAGTTTATATTCATGTAATGCAATATAATTTTATTGGTTATCGATCTCTTATTTTACACATATATTAACATTAATTTGATAATTCATACCTGGGAACAATTTTTGTTTATCTGAGAACGAAAATATTTCGTGGTGATAGATCTATTTATTAAGTGATACAGCTTGATGACAAATATAAATTTTGGTGATAGAAAACTTCCCTTAAATAAGTAACACAAATGTTTAAGACGAGGCTCCCTAACATAATTTCTAGCACTGAGAGACCGGTTACGGTACTAGACGCTAACACAGCCGTGATAAAGTTGAATATCGCGTGCGCTCTTTGAATAATTGATCTAGAGAAAAAATATCTTGTGATTCAATAGTAAACTCTATTGTCTAACTGTTAACATTTATTTTAGGCATAAAGTCCAAGTAAATCTTTAAAAAAATGTAATAATCCTTAAAAAAGGCATAGTTTTTGAATAAAAAATGAATCGAGCGAAAATGTTACAATTACGTAGGTAACTGTCTTGTACATCGAAAGAAAAAGACCCAATAAATCATATACTAAAGTTTCATTTTGATTGTATGTGTGCCTGTTTCAGAATATTAATGCAAATACACCGAGTACACCGAGACATCCGATTTGTAGTTTGACGTGATTCTGTTGTGTGAAATGTTGAGATGAGTATTACCTATATCATATAATTGTAATGATTAAATCGCTTATAAAATCGGTTAAAATGCATAAATGTTTACATAATATGTTAGTACTGTTTATACTAATATTTACGAACCTAGATACTCGCGAACACAAGATAACATTATGTTGCAACGTTTTTCTGGCTTTCTTGTTGTGTTATTTTATGTTTTTCGACTGCATGTGTATGCATATTTTTTCAGCATTGCGGATATGCGGACAGACAAACTCATTTATTTTTTCAATTCTTTAATATTTTTAGTTCATGTTAGGAAGGTGATGCAGTTTATTAGCTTCATTTAGTGCATTTAACACATACCTCGGTAGCTTCATACGTGCTAGAAGCGACGCCCAATAGGAAACTCTGGGCCAGTGTGAAAATGAATAAGAAGATAAAATTCATCGGTGTTGTCCTTCGCACGTTTTCACAGCACGCCATTGCTATAATGCAGACAAATGTCACTACTAGCGCTATCCAACTGAAATTTATTAAAAAATAATTATATATTAGTTTATTATTGGATATTAGTATATAACTGAACAATTGTTTATTATGTTTTAACTTTTAAGATAATTTGATCTGTAACAGTAAATAAAATGAAAATATAATCAGAGAAGGCCTATTTTAATTTGCAAGTCTCTACGTAATAGGCTGTTTCAAGTAGTACTGAAGGGATTCGTAATTCTAAGAAATAAATTTGCATGCATGCAAATACAACAACTGTACTTATGATTGGAAATACATACCTACATACATAGGTAATGCTGTCTGTCTGTTAAATATGGCAAAGAAATAGAGACTGAAATATAGAGCTACATATATACATTTTTTTCGCTATAATTTTTACAATAAAAAAACATTATCTGACTTTGTTTGTATCTATGATGTTTTATGCAAAAGGTCAACATCAATAATTTGAATTTGATAAGCCGTCATTAGGCAACCACTGAAAATCAGTGTATTCCACTGAGTTACAGGCCTATTGTGGCATTTAAGTTACATTTAAGTTACTTGTTTCATTTATTTGTATCTTTTTATGTATCCATAATAAACGTATTTCATTTCATTTCACAAATTGCAAATGAGCAAAGCCGCGGGATAAAAGCTAGTAGGTATATTCGTAAACAATAAACTGTACTTACAAAAGGTAAGGATTGCTTCTCACGAACACTTTTGTTGGCTCGTGGAAAACGAATAGAGCAATGAATCCCATTGTAACCAGCAGCTGACACATAAGTATGGAGTATACCTGTGGTAATAAGAAAAATAATTGAATTAGTTTGAAAAAAATAATAATAAATAAGACAATAATTTGTCTTGTCACCGATCCTTGAAAAGTGAACAAAGTTTGAATAAAAAGCGGGTCAAAATCGAGTCTAAAGCCACCTGTCCATCTGCAAGAAATGTCCGACAGTCTGTCTGACAGTAGCTTGCAAGTCTAATTCCGCGTTTTCACCTGCAAGTAGACTTGCAAGTTGCTGTCAGACAGACTGTCGGACATTTCTCGCGGAAGTTTTCTTGCAGATAGAAACGCGGCCTAAAGGAGTCGGTTACATACATACAGGTGAAGCTAATAAAAACGTGTTAAAAAGACATACATATTGATACTTAAACTCTTTTATATTTTACGTTTGAGTATTCCTTATTTCTTCAAATTCACTGAGAAAATTTGGGTTTTCATGGAAAATTGTTAAGCCATATTTCCATTTAATATAGTATTTTTTTAAATATAGTTTGAAATAATACTTTTTGATATTATGAAGGAGATTCGATATAATGATAGGTATAATAATATGTATTAGCCTATTAGCACAGCTATTAGGTATGTATCTGGACAAAAGATTTCGGCATGAACGGCCATGATAAAGGCCATGAACTTCTAAAATATAAAGTAGGTATTTGAATACCTACATAAACAATTCTTTTTGTGCAAAATGTTTTCAATATCCTTATTTAAATTTTTGTTTAATTTTTAAATGATAGGTGTTCTCATCATTTTGTTTTTTGAAATGTTAATAATACAACATCTGGTAAAGTTTTGTAATTCCCACACATTGCAATAGTCCAAAATCGGCCGCGGACTACCCAGGGCTGTATCTCTATAGTGCAGTCATGGGCAGGCTGCGGCTGGTGTCCCACAAGTCCCACAACACATTAAAATTCTCTAAAGGGCCTCTGCGTGTTGGACCTGTGTCCCCACGTAAGCCTTCCAAAGGACCGGGTATCTTCCTTCTCGTGGTACCCGTGTATTATGGAGAGCAACATCTGGTAATACCCCATATTTGCATACTCGAAATACATGATAAATTACACAGGTAAATACGTAAGTAAATTTCCGAGAACCAACCAAACATATGCATATTATTTTGACGATAAAGTTATGAATCATATTTCATATATCCTATTTAGGCGCGCATAGTTGTATTTTTATCTAGATTTTTGCGTATAACGGAAAGATAAAAAATATGTTCAAATTACTTTCGTATACCGTATACCTACCCCTACATATATATTACAAGTACTCAAAATGTATATGTCGTGGCTGGTCGTGGCCATATTGTAAATTGAGAAAGTAGGATTATTTGTTTGAGTTTCTTTCACGTCGCATCGGAGCGATTTTATTTAACGATTTTTCTCTACATTTGAATCGTGTAGAGTACAGCAATAATTAATACATTCTCTAGTTCAAAGTATATCACTTATATGCACATAATGATAATATGTATGTGTTTCATAAGTATTACAAACAATAACATCTATTCTTACCTAGAAGTCTTATTAGAAGGTATCTGCAAAGTTACAGACACAGATTATAAGAATAGTGCGTTAGGTTTTATTACCTACTTTATATTTATTTTTCCTCAAGAATGTTTTGAATGAAATGAAATGATGTTAGTTCAACATTTGTATTTTTGTATATAGAATCTCGTAAAACGGCTCTACTTATTTAAATGTAATTTTAATCACAGATAGTTTAGACTTTGAACTATTACTATTATAGGTTAAATATATCTATTATATTACCATTATTTATACTTAACAGTTAATACCGGTGTCATTTGTATATACCTAAGTAGTACCTACCTTTCGAATGAATGCCTTTCGTATTGATTGCTCGCTAAAGTCGAATTGTTCCATGCCGCCATCTTCGAACCTTGATGGATCCATGTAGACAACTTGCTGAAACGGTAAAAATACGTTTGCAATAACACTGTTACTTCCTATATTATTATTGAAGAACCATACAACATAAACAATAGTTTCCTTGACTGACTAATGATTACTATGAAATCACAAGTGCATATTGTTACTGCAATTTTTAAAGTTTATCAATATCTATGTCACATACTTCTAGAACACTGAAACACAACCGATTATTACGAAAACTGATTGTTAACTACAGGTAAAATGTATTATCTACCTATATATCACATGAAGAGTTTTCGTGAATAATAAGGACTATTAATTAAAATACAGTTTTACCTGGGCCATGTAGACGCGAGTGTTGTGTCAGTTTATCGTTTTGATACTGATAGGCTGGTGATAAGGTGTTCGTTTCTTCGATAAAAGAACGTTGATACCAACGGCCAACCTTACCTGCGTTCTTTTCGCAGTTTATTGGAAATTCGTGGAAATGATAAGGTAAAATATGTAAAAAATTAAATATAGCTCCGTTTTAAGTTGAATCACAGTCGTGAGACAAAAATTAGGTGATTGATATTGTTTTATTAATCAGTAATTGTTTTATCAATAAAAGCTTAAATAATAGTGATGAATCATAGCTATTAGCTTCACTCAGAACATTTGGAAGTCAAAATAATCTACGTAGTTAGTTAGAGCATTTTGGATGTTTATTTGAAAAGTTTAATTAGTCAGCTATCTGTTTTAGTTAAAACATTGCTTTATATTTTTCTTTTTTAATATGTAGGTATATCCATCTTGATATATTCACCTTCACCGTTCGCTGTAGAATTATATCTTCATTAAATAGACCGATAAAAATGAGTTTCATTTAAACATTTTACCTCGACCTCGATATTTAGGATCTTCATAGACATTTAAAAAATACTACCAGCATGCGTTTTCAATGCCATTGAGGCATTGAACTATCGACTTCGAGGAAGCGTGGCTGTCGGCGTGAAATGAAAAAGAGCGGAAACAGACATTTGTTTAAATAAATACATATTTCAGGAAATTTTTCACATACGGCACGATCTGATCCCATATTATGCTTTAGTTTGTGTTATGGAAACCAAATGGCTGATAAACATACACATATCATTTTAAATACTTATATAGATAAATTAACACCCAGACACAGAGCAAACATCGATGTTCATCACGCAAATAATTGCTCTGGGTGGCAATCGAACCCACGACCTCTGGCTTGGAAGGCAGGGCAGGCTCGCTATCACCTAAAGCTAGCGTTAGATTGATCTTGTTCAGTAATTCAAAGAAATAGGTTCGTTAACTCTTTTAGAAACCAGTCGTAGGCATACAACTGGTTTATTTTGAAATTTCAAAATTTTTTATAGGCAAGTAAAAATAATTTAAAATAAATATAATGATCGTATTTTAATAAAAACTAGGCAAAGCGTGCCAACGAATGCATCAGGATTGGATGAAAGATTCTACATGAACTAGATAATTAATTAATTAGTCTTTAAATATCTAAAATCTAATAATATGCTCTGTTTTTAAGGGTTTAAAAATAAAACAACATCGTAGTGGACATTTATCACACAATTTATTAGAATCATAATGATGACGGTTATTATTATATGCAATATAGGTAGCATCAAGTATTAACACATTATTAACGACACTTAAGTATTATACCTAATAAATAAAAACTAAAATGAAAACAAAAAATAAATACCTACTAGTATGTTTGTTTCAGAACGTGTTCATTAAAAACAATTATAAAGAAAACCAAATTACATCAATTTCAACTTTTACTGACACTAATTTCTATTTTTAAGCCCTAATAAATTTTAAATGACTATCATTGATAGTTCAGTGAATGGATGATTTTACAGGAGTAAGTCACGCGAAGCAGGTTTACATACTACATAAAAGGCGTAATTTATCCAAAATGTGTCGTATGCATGATGCAAGATATTTGTACAATTTTCTTTTGAGGTCTGTGTATTCGAGGCAGATGGATAGATTCAGACGATTTAAATAAAGATATTTTTTATTTACTTAAAAGTTAAAAGGTAAGAAAAAATAAAAATATATTTAGCTCTTTTGTTTAAGAGCGAGCGCGCACGAGCAACTTTGTCTCCGCAACTATTTTGTCTCTCCCATCAATTTGTATGGGGAGTTGCGTCGCTACGTGCGCGCACTTTCATACTAGCCCATGGGTGGAGAGACAAAATAGTTGCGGAGACAAAATAGTTGCGGAGACAAAGTTGCTCGTGCGCGCTCGCTCTAATGTATGATGTAATTGTACGATTAGTGGAAGGAAATGTTATTGTGAAATACAAAAATATAGAAGTCTATGACTAAAATTGCATTTTCCGAACTTTCAGACGAAAAAATTTATCTTTTTGTTTAAAAATATTTTTCTTTGTTGTTATGAATGCATATCTTGAAGAGGATCATTGGAAATTTAAATTCTAGTGAAAGATAGTGTTAAGATAGAAACTATTGAAAAGCAGTTAAATAAAAAAAAATAAAAAAAACAACAAGATAACGGTCGTAATATATTTATTTGAAGATGCAATTTTAGTAACATGTTTATCTTATACTATAGAATTCTGAGTACACTGTTAGCTCAAAGAAATCTTATATAAGAAAATCTATTGTCGTATTTTCTCAAATCCGAAGAAATCCTTCACAACCACAAGTTATAAAATTTAATGACTAACAATGTACTCTGATTAAATTACATTTGATGAATGAAAATATATATCTATTGAATAAACTTTTTATTTCTTTATATAAATCTATTCTATTATATTAAAAATCCACTTTCATTAATAAGTAGAGACATCTATCATACAGAAAGCTACAAGAAATTTGTACAAATTTAGCAAAATTACTTTTAAAACAGAAATAAAAAATTTCAGCAACGGTCTATAGTCGTTATTAATACTTTTTGAAAACCGACTTTTTTTGTTAATTATACATTAATTTAATATCATTAGTGAGAATATCGACATTCATCTTAGACTATAAACCTATAAATAAAACCAATGTGATGTTGAGCCTAAAAGTAGCATAAGCATTATCCGTATAAATGCAATACCCATTATAACCTACAGAGATTAGACAAGATTCGTACCAACACTACTCTGTACATTTATTCGAATAAGTAGAAACATTAAACAAAACATCAGTCCACAGACTACAAAAAATAACAAAAAAAAACTCTTAACATTACTTTATTGTCTGGTTGAGTGGGCTAACGCTAATCTATGGAATGTAGCAAACGAAGAAAAAAAAAACACAAATTTGAATTTCGAATTCATTACTAAACCAAATGCAGAGCGAAACTGGCCATTAATACTAATCGCTTTAAAAAAAATACAGATAACGAATACTCAATATTCATTACATACTGGGAGGTTAGCCCTCCATCTGTCACTACGTTAGCTCACCAACCGAAAAAAAAACAAACTCAAATGTCAAATCATTTAATCTCTGGCCGCGCCAATAATTGTTAGAATGTAGATGAAGATGTTTATGATGTCGAGATACAAATTTAGAGCTGCAAAGACATATTCTTCGGGTGAAATGCTGTATTTGTGTTTTCCTCCCATCATGAGTTGTGTGTCGTAAATCAGGTATACTGAAAACAACATGGCGCCGAGAGAAGCGTACACTAGGGTGACCACTTGGTTTTTCGGTATGAAAATCGCGATCAGACCTGGAAATTTATTTTTTAAATTAATTGAGCTAGTTTAGAACTGTTTATAACAATAAAAAAATAATACTTAAACAATTTTAATTTTTTTATATCTTAATTGTAATTGGATAACGCTCGAAAGAGGGACCAGTACAAAAGTCTACGCGAAGTACTACTGTTAATCTTTTAGCCAAATAAACACTCAAAATATGTCTTGAATTTAATTACAAAGATCACACAAAAAAGATAAAGAAATTTGCCCTAAATAAAACCCCCATATATACCAACTAGCTTCCGCCCACGACTTTGTACGTGCATCCCCGTTTTTCCCCGTTCCCGCAAGAATTTCGAGAAAACCTTTCTTAGCGGATGCCTACGTCCTAACATCTACCTGCATGCCAAATTTCAGCCCGATACGTCCAGTGGTTTGGGCTGTGCGTTGATAAATCGCTGTATCTTTATATACCTTTCAGTTTTATCCTACTACTATTATAAAGTGCGAAAGTTTGTAAGTATGGATGTATGGATGTTTGTTACTCTTTCACGCAAATACTACTGAACCGATTACAATGAAATTAAGCACACATATAGAGGGTAACTTGGATTAACACGTAGGATAGGTTTTATCCCGGAAATCCCACGGGAACGGGAACTATGCGGGTTTTTCATTGAAAACGCGTGCGAAGCCGCGGGCGGAAAGCTAGTATAATATATAGATACCTAATATTAATTGTAACAAGGCCACTTACCAAACAACAGCAGTACTACGGTAGCGCACAATAAAATGCCGCCCATAGCCGTAAAGTCCCATTTAGTTTGCATCGCAAACAGTGTGAGCGTGAGACAGATCGCCGCTGTTATACCCACCGCCATCATTACCTGGAAATAATATGCATAATAAATAATAATATAGATATATTAAGGGCCGATTTTTCAATGCTTGGTTAAAACTTATCCGTCCAATAAAGTATTACACGATAATATTGAAATGTCACGTAAACTGTCAAATACGGGCAATTAGAATACGTTTTTAAAATGTTATAGGTCTACCAGAATCTGATGGCATATTTATATTTAAGAAATAAAAGATTTTTATGTGGCAACTTATTTGACAACTATCAAATTGGATGTCAAATTATTTGTCTTTTTTGCAGTTGATGAATAATTTTTAAGATTTTGTCTAAAAAATCTTCGAAAATGTCGAAAAAGCCGCTGCGATCACAAGCAAGAGGTGTTGTTTATAATGCGTATAGAAAAACATTCGATGAAGAAGGGTCAAACACATCACAATTTTCAATTTTGAAGATTTTATTGGTAAATTGGACTTACCCGTTTTGATACTATATATTAAAAAATATTATATATGTAGGTAACTATAATATTGTTTGTTGATTAGAATATAATTTTATGAAAACTTATTACAGGAGTTTCTAATACGGCTATTCGTCAAGTCCAAGCTGTCCAAGTCAATTTTATAATGTGTGTCTGTTAATACTTACGAAAATAAACATAATTTTATTTTATTTTTATTTTATTTTATAAAAAATTATAAGCAGTTTTGATCTACATTATCATTATATCGATATTTTCACATGGCATACTGGTAATGAATATACAAAATAATATAGGTATGTGTAAATAATAATATGTATTACCCGTATAAAAGTAATTTGTATAAATGTATATATTATACATGTAAGTATGTACCTACGTAATATTAAGTGGATATTTCATTATTAAGTACAGTATTGTCCACGTAATGTGAGTAATGATATTGAGGACAAAATAAAAAATAAGCAGTATCAAGATCGTTCAGTCCATTTTCCCTAGGGTTGCACACTCAAAATTTTGATTTCCCTAATTGCCATCAGATTCTGGTTTACCTATAGTTTTATACATTATTCGTTCCGCGCTCTCGCTTGCACTTCAAGCCTTACATGGAACGCCTCAGAGCGAGGTAACGCCGCATGAGTCATGTTTTTTCGTGCGTGCAGCCGGCTCTATCGAATTATAAGACGTTGTCACGTCAATGAAATATTATAAACATACCGCATCACTCTGATAAACCGAAGCGGTGACGCCCAGCAGGAAACTCTCGGCCAAGGTGAAAAGGCCCAAGAATATAAAGTTTGTGGGCGATTGACGACGCACGTTTCCACAACACGACATCGCTATCAAGCAGACGAACATCACCACGAACGCTATCCAACTGGAATGGAAATACATGATTTATTTAAAAAAAAGACGGGTTGCACTCCGGGAGTGCCGGCAGAAGTGAATACTTGATTATTAACGTTGAGCATGTTTGATATTTTGGAATGGTATCCGTCTTACGCTTTTTCGATCAGGTCACGTGTCCTGACGCGAGTTTAAGATTTTATACCCATTACAGAAAAACTGCTCAACACCGCTAAAGAAGTTTTCACTTCAAAAATATGCTAGAGGCAATAAAGATTACCCGATTGTAACACAACAGAATTATTTGCTGCTAAGGGCCGATTTTTAAATGCTTGGATAAAACTTATCCGTCCAATAAAGTATTACACGATAATATTGAAATGTCACGTAAACTGTCAAATATGGGCAAGTAGAATACGTTTTTAAAATGGTAGTTTTATATATTATTCGACGAATAAGTTTTATCCAAGCATTGAAAAATCGGCCCTTATTTAAAAAAACATGCTAGAGGCAATGTAGATTACCCAATTGTAACACAACAGAATTATTTGCCTCTAAATGGAATATAAATTTAAGCCACATAACATAAGTTTGTGGGCAATTGAGACAGACAGACATAGCTGCGAATGCTATCGAACTAGAATGGAATAATTATAATATGCTAGCTGTGCTCCGTGGTTTTACCAGCATTGCTTCGCTCCTGTTAGTCTCTGCGAGATGATATATAGCCTTCATCGATAAATAGGGTATCTATCACCGAAAGAATTTTTCAAATCGGACTAGTAGTTCCCAAGATTAGCGCGTTCAAATAAACAAACTCTTCAGCTTTATAATATTAGTATAGATAAGAATACATAATTTTTTTTTGTAGATGTGTAGGAAGGCAAGGGAGCATAAGCGCTGTTAAAGAGTACAACACAAGTTTTATGGGTAATATCACCGCGTTGGATAGCATTATCCAACTGCCACTTAAGATAATTGATAAATGAGAAAACTTTACACTATTAAAAATTAATAAGCGAGTCAGTTTACAATTTACATAGGTTAATGAGACGAATAAAAATAATATAACTCTAGAAAAGTAAGACTTCCAGTTAAAATTTATTTTCGAGTTAATACTGAATACTCACAAAGTGTATGTATTCCTTTGCACCCACAGTTTGGTCGGCTCGTGGAACGTGAACAGTGTTATGAACGACATCGTCACCAGCAGTTGGCACATCAGGATGGAGTATACCTAAGAAATATAAATAAACATTTAATATATAACAATAATCCTTAAAATCTTACATTATTGAAGTGAAACTTCTTTAGGCGCGTTGAGAGTAAAATTTCAAGGTCGCGTCATGACAATACTGTCACGTCGACAAGGCGACGATTTTGGTGTCTTTGAATCTTGCCAAAGAAGTTTCACTTCTGACACGTGTCCTAATTACATCGCCTTTTTGCCCCAACAATGTACCCATTTCAGAGGTTAGCAGGAATAGATAGTTGAACAAAAAATATATATTTTCCGTGTAAGTAAATGTTATTCCTGTTTTTTTATATTTTAGCCACAACAGCGTTGCAAAGTAACGAGACTAACTGTAAAATCTCTTTAATTTATGTATTATCGTTTATTTATAATGTATCCATGAATATGTGTACATATTTTGTATATTTGATCAACTGTCGACTCTTGCGTAAATTTATAATTGAAAATAGAAAAATTGTTGTTTTTGTTGTATCAATTGTCAAGTTTTGTTAAGCTATTGCATAGCTTCTATCGCGGGCCTTGAGCGCGGGGACCGAATCCAGAAATTCCGTAACGAAAAAACCTCACGCTCCCCACTCCGACGGGCGCGGAGGTGTGGCTTGAAGGCATAGCATGCAATAGCTTTACCGCGGCAGTCCCCGAGTGCCACTTTATATTTTACTAGGTTTCCGCCCGCGGCTTCGCCCGCGCAGTCAAAGAAAAACCCGCATAGTTCCCGTTCCCGTGGGATTTCCGGGATTGCGTCATTTTCCCGGGATAAAAAGTAGCCTATGTCCTTTCTCAGGTATCAAAATATCTCCATACAAAAATTTCATGAAAATTGGTTCAGTAGTTTAGGCGTGATTGAGTAACAGACAGACAGACAGAGTTACTTTCGCATTTATAATATTAGTATGGATTTTAATTTATTCTGCTTCTATAGCCACTCACCTTTCGTATAAATGATTTCCTGATGCTCTGCTCGTTGAAGTCGAACCCTTTGACGTCCGCATCGTCACCCAGGCCTGCGGGACCGCCATACCCCGGCTGTAATGCGAAAAAAAAAAACATTCAAAATTATTTTTCAAAAAATAATTTACTATATAAATAATTGGACTGAATAGAAAGGACAAGTATGCAAAACATAAAATTTGTAAAGAAATCAGGTAATGGTCTAGAAAAAAAATCAACAGCACCACAGACACATAACATGGTGCCTTCATCCTGTACTAGTCATTGCAGCGTATTGTTGCATTAGGCCCTAAAACCTAATGTGTATGTCGTGGCCATATCGTAGATTTGCTCATTTCATGAAATGGCCAATTTAGTTTGGCCAGATCGTTAAATCGTCAACGTTTTACGATTTGGTCATCCACGTTTGGCCAGATCGTCGATCTGGCCAAACATGGATGGCCATTTCACGAAATGCGACCATTTTTGTTTCTTTTTTAAAAAGCGATTCGCTTCTGGCACTCGCCGGCCGCTGCCGCGGCACGCTCGCTTTGCTCGCTCGGCTCGTGCGTTGTTAAAGTCTAACCTAACCTAACCTTACTGTTTTCTATTGAAAAAAACATTCGCTTCTGGTATTCGCCGGCGCTACCGCGGCACTAACTTAAATGACAATAAACAAGTTCTTAAAATATTCTGATTTTTTAAATGTTTTATGGACTCTCTAAGATATTTTATACGATCTGGCCAAACGTGGATGACCAAATCGTGAAACGTTGACGATTTAACGATCTGGCCCTAACTAAATTGGCCATTTCATGAAATGAGCAAATCTACGATATGGCCACGACATGTATATGACGTATTCTCTGCAGTAGGAATTAAAAAAAGACTGTTGAAAAATCCTAATAAAACTTGGGTCGTGTAATACGATAATAATCGTGTAATCGTGTTCTAAACGATATATCTGTCCTATGAAAAGCGAGAACAATTACAATTTTTCGTAATTTATTTTTCAGTGGAAAAATCAATCAAGTTTCTTTATAACAGAACAAGAGCACAAAACGTGTTGTCTGCTCTTGGGTCATAATATTGCAAAAATTAGTCTTCTTTGCAATATGACATGATACAGAATAATTATTATCTACCTACTTGTCCCTAAAATAGCCCATGAAACATGTGAAATGCATTTACTTGTAGATGGTAAGAGATTCCATTTTTCATACATTTCGATTTTACCTCAGACCTCGACCTTCTAGAACGGTTAGATACTTAGATCATTAAGTAATGGATGGAGCACGCTGGCAAATGTTCTAACTAAACTTTCTGCCGGTTTTGGTGCGGGGAGGGTAACTCACACTTTGAAACACAATCACACATTCACAAAAATAATTTGTGTCTTTACAAACTCAAACTATTACAAAATGGACAGCTAGCATGTTTTTGCACACATACATCGATTACACAGAAAAATCTCTATACATATACGTAATAATACAATCGCTCTAAAGGGATGTAACCATATCGATATTACAAAAATAATAATTTTGTTGAAATTAGAAATAACATTAATATTATATTCATAAAAAATACTACACAGGTCATTTGTAACGTTTTCATCATTATTATATGCATATGAAAAAACAATAAAACGCCATTTTATTTGTATTTGAATATGTATTTATTCAACACATCACATATTGCAATAAAATAAATATCGGTCCAGAAATTTTTATTATTTCTGTACCGAGGTGTCCATTCTGATTTTCTCCCAAAGCATTCAATCCACCTTAGCCTTAAAGCAGGATTTTTTACGCAATATTCGTACATACATATAAATAAAGTAGCTGCTCCGCGCGGTTTCACCCCCGTGGCTCCACTCCTGTTGGTCGTAGCGTGATGATATATACCTTCCTCGATAAATGGGCTATCTAACACCGAAAGAATTTTTCAAATCGGACCAGTAGTTCCCGAGAATAGCGCGTTCAAACAAACAAACAAACTCTTCAGCTTTATAATATTAGTATAGATTACATAATAGAAAGGTTACAAGATTAACATTACAAAAAAAACGGCTAAATGCGAGTCGGACTCGCGCACGAAGGGTTCCGTACCATTAAAATGTTCTGCCAGTTAAAAGTAACCGAGTGTAAATTTTAATAAATATATACAAGACTTACAAAATAAACATTATACTCCTTTTTATGCAGTTGTGTAAAATTTTAATATAATAAAGTTAAAATCTAGTTATCTAAATAAAGTTAAATTCTCATCTCATTTCAAATTATACTTAGAAAAATATTTTTTTATCGACGTTCAAGTTAAAAGCAGTCCGTCACTAAGAAAGTCGTAAAAATTAACGACCTTTTAAGCGACGAGTTTTTAAATTCAACTCTATCACTAAGTTCATAAAGATTAAATTTGAATTTCTCTTCAAGATAGTCTCGCTACATCACTTTATAGTCTCGTGGGGAGTGCGGTTCAATATTGCGTTCTAAATTCAACTTTATCGCTTAGTTCATAAAGATTTAATTTGTATATTTTCTCTTCAAGATAGTCTCGCTACATCACTTTATAGTCTCGTGGGGAGTGCGGTTCAATATCGCGTTCTAAATTCAACTTTATCGCTTAGTTCATAAAGATTAAATTTGTATATTTTCTTTCCATGATAGTCTCGTGAGGCCGCATCAATGATCGAGTACACACGTGACTCGATTATTTGTCTTGATCATATCGCTAAACGATACATCGACGATTATTAGAAATTGCATTTAATTAGAAATGTACGTTAAAAAAATAATAAAATATACACAAATGAAAGGTTATTCCATCTTTTTTAATATTCGACATGTTTGAATTGCTTCTGCAAGACTTGACAGTGCAAAACGGCATTTTTAGCGGAGCACTCGCAGACGTCCTTTCGATGTTTTACGAATACGCAGAGTGTTCGTAATCGATTACGCAAGTAGTTTTTATGAAAGCATAAGATTTTTCGATTCGAATAATCTTATACCTCGGCAAAAGGGGAAACGCCTGCGTGTGTTATCCATTACTTAATGATCTAAGGTTAGATATTATCAAACACCCATTAACATGAAATGAGTTTAAAATAACCGCTATTGATTGATCACGACATTAGGTAGTTACCACTTAAATGGATTATTTGTTCCTACAATTACTATAACGACAGAAATGTATGTTTGGGAAAAACTTTCGAGTTTTTCTTTGGATATTTTAGTAGATGTTATTTTCGTAATAGCTGCCAAAATATTTTTTGAATTCGAAAAACTAATTAAATGTTATTGGCTCCGCCTTTCTTCATAGCCGAGGCATAAATGTTTTGCTAATCTATACTTATAATAAATCTGTAGAGAGGCCAATTCTGTACATGAAATATATTTAAAAAAAAACTATGAAGGGGTGATAAGGGATCGCTACTGATGCCAAAAATGCAATCAGTAAAATTTTTGTCTGTCTGTCTGTCTGTCTGTATATTCGTTATAGAAACAAAAACTACACGACGGATTTTAACGAAATTTGGCACAATTATTCTTCATACTCCTGGGCAGGTTATAGTAAAAGAATCATGTAAATCGGTGTAGAAACACCAAAGTTATACATGAAATACGCTATAAGTCATCGCGCGTGAAATACATGCCATAAGGATTATTTTTGTGTATCAGTTGCCGCGTTCGACGCGCTTCGCGGCGGGAGCTATAAAAAGGCGGCGGGTCCGCACCCGTTTCGCGTTGTCACGGCATCACGTGTGAACGGCTGAACCGATTTCGATAATTCTTTTCTATTATATTCCTTGAAGTACGAAGATGGTTCTTATGTAGAGAAAACGTAAATATGTACCACGGGCGAAGCCGGGGCGGACCGCTAGTAAACAATAAAGTAAATTACAGATAGAATTATAGATAGAATAAAGTACTGTGTGTCCGGACTTGTTTTCCATGTACAGACAAATTAAAATCATAAAGGCTAAAATCACTATTACCAGATAACTATGTCTTTGAGTTATGTTTCCATGTTATTACCTTGTATCAGTTACGAAATTATATTTCATTTAAAAACAAAGTTTATTTTGAGGTGAAACTTACTTTAGAACTGCCACCAAACCAGTCATCCATAATCGCAAATATTCATATTATATTTAATTGATATTAATAATTTTCCAAGTTATCCACAATCTTCATAAAACATGGCATACTCGTTTTCGTAAAGACAGTAAATGAAAGTTGCACCTTTCAAAATATATTGATGGGTAAAAATTCATGTGCAAACATACGCAGTTTAATTCAGAATTGTACCCATTATGATACTTTTTACCAAAAATTATTATATTTTTCAAATCAATCTTCGTGTTTCGTCGACTCTCCTTTGTCTCATTTATTGCAATGGCATGAGCATTTTATATTACGTATGAATTCTCTAATCGCTTTTTTCTAAAGCATGTATTGTCTATAATCGAACTCTTGGCCTTATTTTTCTGAGTCAAACAAAACTACCCTACATTCGCAGAAGTTTAGTACAGTACGATTCAAACTTAATGGCGGCTCCGAACATCGTACGATCCGATGCACAGAAATCAATTTTAGGTATTAGCGGGACGTTAAGGGACCTGTGCGCATCCGCACTCACACTTGCACCCAATTTTCGAACCGCCATTAAGTTTGAATCGAACTGTACTCGTTTGAAATATACCTCGCCATAGCCCGCGCCGCCATAACCCGCAGGTTGAAATCCCGGTTGAGGAGGTGGTGGATAACCACCCGGCGGCGGATAACCGCCAGCTGGCGGATAACCGCCCGCCGGAGGATAACCACCCGGCGGCGGGTAACCGCCCTGTGGATAGCCGCCCTGCGGGTAACCGCCTTGTTGATCTGAAATCGTATACAAAACGTTAGATGATTTTTCTTTGACTGATGTGGTGCGTTGTGTGTTATCGTGCGCTAGTGCAATTGTGTATTTTTAGCTTGCGTCATAATTTATAGATAATTTTTGTGATGTGTTGTGTATTTGATGTATAATTAATAATTCATTCAATAATAATAATTTTTTCACTTTCACATTTACAATAATTGCTTGGCTTGGCGTGAGGTGAGGGCATCTAAAAATAGTGATCTATTAATTTATTTATTTAATTTATTAACGACGGGTGTTGTTAAGTAACTATGTGTAGGACGTAGGTGTAATGTATTGGTGTGAATATGTGCATTGGTGTTTTTAACATACGGTTAAGCTTTTCATTCGTTAATATTAACATTTATGTGGTAATAGCACAGGGTAATAGCCTTGAATCTGTTATTATTAGTGGTGTTTTGTGACTATACTTTGCGGTGAAGTAGGTACCTAGGTATTATTTGTAAATCAATATTTCTGTATCTCTGCATCAATGAGGATGGATAATCGTTACATTAGTTATAAATATTTAATAATTATAATTCTTTTCATTCTGTGCTTACACCCTTTATAGTTGTAAGGACAGTAAGTAGGTACTATGCATAAATTATTGGAATAAATAAATCAGTTATAAATTTCTCTTCACAAAATACCATATAAAAGCTATCGAAGTAATAAAACGCCACCCTCCATAGTCTTGATAGTATAAATATTAAGGTCACTACCAAAGAATACTTATACTCTAAAAAAGAGGTCACTACTTCGATCGGGACGAGTGAGACACCGTGTCGCCGGTATGACGTCACTGTTTATGTTAGCTGACAATGTAAACATTGACTTTTCTAGGAATAAATAGTCAAAACAACCTGTATCGAATTATGGGCTTCTACTCCATTGAAATGTTACATTTTTTAGGCCTAACCTTGCATTTTTTAGAGGACGCAATTTTATGTTTTTGATGTGTAGGGGGGGTCAGTGAGTAGCTAAAACCAAGTTTGTGGGGTTGCCACCCTTGTCCCACGGCCGCCATCTTGAAAATAGCGGTTGAAATAGTTTTTACGATATATCTCTTAAACTATTTATCTGATAAAAAAAATTGTTAGCATTATTTGTTGCCAATTAAATTTTCTACAACTTTTGTCCAGTAACTTTTTGTCGTAGAACTATAAATAAAAAAGTTATAAGCGAAAACGTTCAGAAATTAGAGCTTTTTATATTTTCCAATAAAACTTTTTTTTATCATTTTACGAAGAAATGATATCAGACCATTTTTGTAGATTGTTTTTCGAGGAACAACTTTCATATACAACATTTTTTCATTACGTCAATAGCTAAGGTTTTACAGCGCTCTGAAGTGAGTACTATTTTTCAGTACTCCTAACTATACATATAATGGCTATTGGCTCTTTTCCCAGACTCCAGAACAATGGAAGCACACTGCAGAACATTTCAGCCCTGCTTTTCGACGTAAAAAAAACGCGCTTCCAGACTTCAAGTCAGTTCAGTCAATAATTAATTATTAATAATATTGCAAAATTAATTATTAATTATTAAAAACAATTACTGATGACAAATTATTATTAGTACACACATAATATATGTATACTGTATAGTTAAGAGTACTGAAAAATAGTACTCACTTCGGAGCGCTGTAAATCTTAGCTATTTACTTAATGAAAAAATGTTGTATATAAAAGATGTTCCTCAAAAAACAATCTACAATAATGGTCTGATATCATTTCTTCGTAAAATGATAAAAAAAAGTTTTATTGAAAAATATAAATATCTCTAATTTCTGAACATTTTCGCTTATAACTTTTTTATTTATAGTTCTACGACAAAAAGTTACTGGACCAAAGTTGTAGAGAATTTAATTTGCAACAAACAATGTTAACAATTTTTTTTATCAAATAAATAGTTAAAGAGATATATCGTAAAAACCATATCAACCGCAATTTTCAAGATGGCGGCCGTGGGACAAGGGTGGCGACCCCACAAACTTGGTGATAGCTTCACACTGAACCCCCCTACACATCAAAAAAATAAAATTGCGTCCTCTAAAAAATGCAACCCCAAATGTAACTTTTCAATGGAATATTCAGGGAAATAATCGAATCAGAATCTAAAGTCAGAAATAGCATGTTGTGCAGTGTGTCCATAAACGAAATCTTTGAAATAAATGAATATGCTCATAATAAGAAGATCAGAATTAAACAGAAAGGAGTACATAGTTCGCTGTTTCCCTTCCATATCTGATATCACGGATCGACGATAAACCACCCTAAAAAGCAAATCTATCGAAAACTACAACCTCCCTTACTTTTAAATCTTACTACGAAGACTAACCAATGTAAACATGAAAATATTATTAGCTCCAGAGAGATAGAGAAGCATATTTTTGTGAAATACCTTAGTGCAAATTTACTTGACCTTGAGACATTTAAACTTTACATAACTAAGTACATATAATAAGACAATTTATTGTTCGCAGCTGCGCGGTTATCTATTTTCGTGTAACATTTTTTATTTTGTTTTAAATTCTGGAATCTCAATGTTCGGATACCAGCCTAAGTTTAAATCACAGCCGTAATATACTTGAAGTTTTCAAGTACCTACCAAAAACATTTTCAATTAAGTAAATAAATATAACTGCAATACCTATGCTAACTTTTCGTTATTGCACAAGACGTTGCATATATGGTAACATTTTTCTGAGAATTGTACTTTACCTATATCAATATGAAAATCAAACATTTATCAAACAATGCAGCTTCTCTACCATGTTGTTATTTATTCTAGAACAAACTGAAGACATCTTCACGTAAAAACAAAGCAAAACACAATACTTTCTTCACACATTTTTAAAATATACACACACAAACACAGAGCTACTACACAAATTACTAATTCCATTAAATACCTTTCTCTTGCATATTCATCATTTGTTCACTATTCCCAAAATTATAGACACCAAAGAACACCTAAGTCAAAAGGCTCTCAGATCCTGACTGACACATTCTAGATAGATTCAGAGGTTTCTCCGAACGTTGTTCCCCGTCAACAAGGGTTATATTGCCTCGCCCAGCATAATGCACATGCGTACTAGATACCAAGGGATACAGTGTCATGGTTGTGCGAAACGTGAATGCAATTCACAACCTAATTAGGGTTACCATCATGGAATACGCATTAGTTCAATTGGCGCATCATTATGGCTAAAATGGAGCTAATTCAGTGGCAATTTTTTGCTTCAAATAGCGACAAAAGATACAACATTGTTCATATTATATTAAATTTATTTATGTAGTTAGTCATTGGAAAAAATGTGCTATTTCTATTTTTTAAGACATTGTGACATGTGGGGAGATTAAATATGATATTTTTTTCTAAAAAATAGTAATTGCATCTATAATAGTAACAGTAATTAGTAATTACCTAGCGACATACGCAATAAAATAGATACAATCATAAGTAACCAGCGCCATAACATCAATTACATGTAAAAAAATAATATAATGAAACAAAAGGAATAAACTACAAAGTCACGTAATTCTATCACAAATATAATGTACATTGGATTTTAAATGAATAATTTAATAATACGAAATATTACAATATGACATCGAGATATAATATGTACTAGTACATATATCTCGATGCAATATGGAAATTTTTTTCTTAAATTATAAAAAATTAAAGCGTTATTATTATTTATTATTATTATTATTTATTATTTATTATTACTAATTGGTATTATAGGGTTCAAATGCGGAATGCCTCATATCATATTATGTTATTATTTGTACTGTGAGAAATATTTTAATAAGTAACACGATACGTCATATGACATATACTTGCAACCGTGTTTATCTTTGTGCTTCTCCAACATATAAATGTTATGCCGGGTCCAGACTGGTGAAACGTAACATGCAATGTAACATTCTGCCTTTCATTGCATGTTCGCTGCTGGTGTGGACGCATAGCGCGCTCATTACGCGCATTCACTACGAACCTCCCGTAGTCGTGTTCCTTGCCCCTTTGTGTTCGTCGAAAAACCGACAAATTTCGGATCGCTCCGCGCGCGGCTTGTAATGCTCGTAGCATGCGCGTGTAATGCACAATTCGCGCGCGCAAGACGTCCAAACTATGAGAAATTGTTACAAAGTGTGTTACCTTTCATGATACATTGCAGCAATGTGGACGGTGAATTCTTTCATTGCATGTTACATTGCATGTTACGTTTCACCAGTCTGGACCCGGCATTAAATACGCTATGGTTAATATGGTTATAACTTTAAATATATCTAGTCATTAATACTCTGAAGTTTTGGACATAAATTTGATGCAATCCCTGATTTTAGTATGGTTATAAAATTAACATCTTGTAGGTATGTACGGGAAACAATAAACTACTTTTTTCATTTTACATTAGTTTTGAACGACTAGAAAAAAACACGTGTTTGGTCTTTTATTCGAACGTGGAATCCGTCCAAACCGGTTTTGATGAATCAAATACGTTTGATAATGTTTAATTTAAATTTAATCATACTTATAGATTTTAATGTACATTCTTAGATAAGCATCAAGTTTATCACTGGCTACTAAATATTTAAAACGGTTAAATTGTATTACATTTACATGTCTACCTATATTATATTTATTTATATGAGAATAGTTCATTCATACATGTAGGTATATTCTCATTTCTCAATAGGTAACCAACCTATCGCTATAGTTAAGGCGATTATTGTCGACCCACAGACCTACAATGCGCATTTAGCCAGAAATCTATAAAAACGTTGACTCATTGTTGGAACAGTTGGATATTCGCCAAAATGAGATCACACATACCTCTATACATACCGTGCGATACGAGGGAATCCCCGCTAACAAACATAAAACATAGAGGATGAATAACAATTTGATAAACCCAGAGACAATCAGTCACAAATTTAATAAATCAGAGGCCATATCAGAAGCGATAATAGACGTTAAGTATTCAATCAATAAGTAATTATAAACCAATTAATGTGAATTGTAGATAATGTAACTGAGTCACAAAATGAAGCGTATACAAATCAATACGTTTTTTCATAACGTTAAAGAAAGTCTTTTTTTAACTGTAGTTATCTACACGAAATTCATTTTTCAATTCACATTCAGAAAGGTGATCGTTCTGTCCTTCTCATTTAAAATAAATAAAATATTATTAGCACTAAAAATATTGACAAAGAATGCACTCCAGGTTAAAAACTACTTTAACGAATACAGTTTTAACGTATCCAAAGACCAGAAACTACGAAATTAAATTACAAGAAGAGAATATTAACCGCATGTTACATAAGCTGTGATATACAACACCTACTCGGAAGTGGAACGATGTCGCAATACTCGTTATACTTTTGAAATCATAATTTAATAATAATTTAAGTAATGAACAAGTTTTATTCTTAGTTAAAATGCTTATGCGGTTTTAGATATAATTACAATTAAGGACAAGATAAAAAGTAAAACAACTAAAACCCAACTACGACAAAAAACGACGCTGAAAAAGTATAAAACAAAAGTTAAATTGATGAACTAATAAAGAAGCTATGAACGAAAAGATGTGAATTATATGCAATCAGCCCATGAATACAGGTAAAGTCACAAGCAAATGCTAGTAATATATATATATTCAAAATGTGCAAGTAAAAAGCTTTCAAATGATACCAAACACGGCATATTTATCTTAACTTTATTTTTTTACTCTGTATGTTTTGTCCGCTAGAGGGCGCCACATTAGATTTTGTGAAACCCCATATAGCCTATAACCAGCGGACAATTAAGACGCTTCTAATGATATGTCATTTGTCGAATTCTGATAAGTAGTTTAGAAGTTACGAGGGAACAGATGAACATACATACATACATACATACATACATACATACATACATACATATATACATACATACATACATAGCCTGTCAAAATCATAACCCTCCTTTTGCTTTGCCGTAGTCGGGTAAAAATGGATTTAAAGGTGGCAAAGATTTTCCCGAGATAAAAGGAAAAAGGGAGGATAAACCAAACTTCAAACTTCTGGAAAACATATCTAGTCGATAGTTGGATAAATTAATTTATGTAAGTGCATTGTATTGTAACAATATTCTGAGAAAAATGTTATATCCAACGTTGAACTTTGTTTTACTGTACACTCTAAGCATTCACATTATCTACACTTGTAGCCCAGTCATATTAGGGGTTTCACCTCGGAATGAAAGATAATAAGCTGGAAATTGGTAAAAACCTTTGTTTTGGTACCCTAAATATTGTCTCAAAAGTCACAAATGCTATCGTGTCCGCGTCTTAAGATATTGAAGGTCAAAGGTCACAAAAAACGATTTTTCGCGAATATCTCGGTTCCTATTGCTTAAATGATATTTTCACCTATTATGAAAGTTGTAGAGTATAAAATTCTCTACAACTTTTGTCTAAACTTTTTTTTTATACAATCAACCGTTTTTGAGGTAGAGCGCGAAGAGTGCGCAGCGTACAGTCATATATAAGCTAATGCAGGGTCAAGCGTGAGTTACGGTTATCAGTACGTTGTATAAAGTCAATTATTGACAAAAAAATTAAAATTATTAAGCAATTATTCAATTATAGTATATTATTAATTCTGGATTATCTATTTTAGTTATATTTTAAAATAAAACGACACTATACAATGTTTCCTTTAAAACGTGTAAATTTTTAAATACTTATATAACTGGAAATACTTGTCCCTACCCTATGATCATTTCTATTTATAGCCGATTTAAAAAAAGAAAAAAAAAACTGTTACTAGAGCATTGGAGAAAATTACTAATTTGGATAAACTGGTGGAAGTATTTCAACAAGAAAACTGCCCCGTACAAACTTTATTTGAAAATGGAGTGCGCATCTTTTTGGCATTATATAATGCTCCAGAATCTGAGGACAACCTTGATTATTTCCGCTACACGCAATTCATCAAATTAACAAAACTAAATAAACCTGTACAATTGTCAACACTTCCACCAACAAGTGTAGCAGCCCGTCAACATATCAATCTCATAATATTATAAATGCGAAAGTAACTCTGTCTGTCTGTCTGTTACTCAATCACGCCTAAACTACTGAACCAATTTACATGAAATTTGGTATGGAGATATTTTGATACCCGAGAAAGGACATAGGCTACTTTTTATTGCGAAATATGTACCACGGGCGAAGCCAAGCCACGCTAGTGAAAAATAAAGATATATCTAAAATATATTTCCTTACTGTCTTTTTATTTTAAAATATAACTAAAATAGATAATCCAGAATTAATAATATACTATAGTTGAATAATTAAATATAATAATTAAGAATAAGTACTTACAGAAATAATGGGCATTGCTTAATAATTATAATTTTTTTAATTATAACCGTAACTCACGCTTGACCCTGCATTAGCTCATATATACTGTACGCTGCGCACTCTTCGCGCTCTACCGCAAAAACGGTTGATCGTATAAAAAAAAAGTTTAGACAAAAGTTGTAGAGAATTTTATACTGTCCAACTTTCATAATAGGTGAAAATATCATTTAAGCAATAGGAACCGAGATATTCGTGAAAAATCGTTTTTTGTGACCTTTGACCTTCAATATCTTAAGACGCGGACACGATAGCATTTGTGACTTTTGAGACAATATTTAGGGTACCAAAACAAAGGTTTTTACCAATTTCCAGCTTATTATCTTTCATTCCGAGGTTGACCCCTTTTTTTACCTAATTTCACTGGGCTATTGAGTGACCTAAGCCCTACGGAAAAGCCTTTTAAATTCAAGCGAGAATTAAGTTTCAAATTCAATATCACCCATCAAGTTCTATTAAACTACTTCCTGCTTACGATCACAATATTTGAACCACTAACAAGATGCCATCTATAACGCAGCCGGTTTTGATGGTGCCGGTTTTATAATTTTGAGATAATATGCACTGAGACATCTACTAGAATACATTTATTTTTATATGAGTAAAGCTTTTTATATGCAAGTATGTAGGTAGATGAGACCATTACGAAACCTTCGGTAAGAATAAGATTGAAAATGGCTTTCAAATTATTGTCGTTAAATAAATAAAATGCTTGAGTTTTAACGATATCTGTAACTTAGTTGCATTTGAGAATTATTAGCGTATGTAATGTATAAAGTTGTTTTTATTTAATTTATATGAATGAATTGAAGCAAGCCATGCGTCAAGAGAAAGTTTGAAATGTATCGATCAACATACAATTGTGTTTCAATAATAAATTATACTCGTGCTAATTGGACGACATTTTATAACACGACACGTTTAAAATAATAACAGTGTTCAAGCAAGATATTTCAAAATTTTTAAAGTTGATACGATTTAGAAGAGAATATTGAAAAATAATTATAATACGACTCAGATGGAAGGGTAAGCACCTGAACTTTCTGACGAATAAAAAAAATCGAAAACAGAAATTTTTAAAATTAGATAAGACTGACCAGGAGAGATCCTGATATTATCTTATAGCGGTATAGTCCGGGATACATCGCCCATTTTTGCAAGTGATTACTATCAAGCTAATTTTTCGTGAGTAGCTTTATTTTGATGAGATGCCCAATAATTTCATGTACAAAACTCTCGATTGTGGTAGCTACCAGAGGAAACAAGGATAAAATATTTTGATTTGATGGTTCTCAAATATTAATTACTAACTGAATGTTTTTTTTTTGTTCAATCTCAAGATAATTATCTAAATTATTCGAAAAAATATTTGTCCTACAAAATCTATGGTTTGATCAAAGAGTCCCCCTTTCCAATGTGTATCGATAACGAAGTCATCATAAATGATTACTAACCAGCAGATTTTTTTATTTTCACTTATTTAATACTTATATAATTCAATAGACATATTGTCCTACAAATTGCGTAATAAATATTTGAGAACCGTCAAATCAAAAATTTTTATCCTTGTTACCTCTGTAAGCTACCACAATCGAGAGTTTCGTACATGAAATTATTGGGCATCTCATCAAAATAAAGCTACTCACGAAAAATTAGCTTGATAGTAATCACTTGCAAAAATGGGCGATGTATCCCGGACTAGTATTATTTCCAGGGTGGGAATTTGATGGCGCTAGACGACCTATACATATAGCTATACTAGGTATCATTTTTCCAATATACTGCATGAAGAAATTATGGTTCGGGGGCAGAAACACGATGAGGGCTTCAGAATGCCACTTAGCCCACAAGGATTTCAAACAATAAGAACATTAGGAAAATTCATGTGAATATTTTTAATTACTTTAGCATAACCACGTTTTAACCATAGTAAAAGCAATCACATCGATATAAAATAAAATAGAAAATCCTTTACAATAAAAACGATAATTATTGTATGACGTCCGCTTTCGCCTACACGCGACTCAATCAAAACTCACACAATATTGTACGTTTGTGCATTCTTCAAGGCTATTTATAAATTACGTATTATTTAGCCTTGTCGTGTTATAATAAAAAATATTTAAATTGTAAATATAACCTAGGCTATTACTCTTTAGTGATGTAACATTTCATTGCCCCGAGACATAAAAAACCTGATTGTGATGTAATAGATCTTCAAAACCGAGTCGTAAGAACTAGAATATAAAAATGACTCGGATAATACTTCATGATACAAAATAATCATGCAAATAAGTATCAAATTGAGTCCTGTATACAGGGTTCATAGTAAAGAGATAACGTAATGGCACCGAATTCCGACCACTGATTGATACGGCTAAATGAATCCTTTAAAAGATAAATTAAATACTCTAGAGGTCATAAGAAAAAATAATATTATGAAAGATTACGAACTTATATTTTAAAATATGCACATAATTGTATTTCATAATGGCTTTTTATTACCTAAATTTGGATTTTAACTGTCACGACTGGAAATTAACTGAAAGCACCATTTTCCGACCGACTGAGTACAAATGCACGTGTTTCCGACCACTGAGTAGCTAGATTCCGACCAGCCAAATATTTTCTACTAAAATCAACTTTATGATAATAGAAATACAATGGAAATTCGTAAAAACCCGTTTCGTCTTTTCACTGCATCACGCGTGGACCGATTTCGATAATTCTTTTTTTATTATATTACTTGAAGTACGAGGATGGTTCTTATGGAGAGAAATTTTAAATATGTACCACGGGCGAAGCCGGGGCGGACCGCTAGTTTTAAATAATATTTGAGCATTTATTATAATAACAAAAACTAACTCTATGTTAGACTGTAGTAGTTTAAAATTACATTTACTCAAACTCATAAAATGCCTCACTGGTCATCCACACTAATTTAGAATGTCCCATTGACTACTTTGCCCATTTCACCAAAAGTATTATTTCAGCTAATGAGAATACTTCAGCCTCTTTTTTATCACTCATGATGATGACCTGAAATAAACGCATGCAATTTCACTCAAGCACAGCGCAAGCAAAAGCAACCCAGTTGGACGGAAACAGGGAATTATATCGCACCTAGATTCCGACCAAACCTACATTTGCGTAATAAAGCCTCTAAACCGAAATTGATATTCATTTTTAGTTCATTTCTATTTCATATGTACACTTATAAAGATCTCACAATTTCGTAGTTATGCAATTATGTGTCATAAACGTAAAATATAGGGTTTTTAAACCAGACCGGTCTTTGTAAATGAATAACAAAAAATCAAAAAAGAGTGTCAGTTAAAACGAATATTACAAATAATCCATTAAAGTTAGCATTGGTCGCATACAGGTGTTGTATATAAGCATAGCGTTTAGAATAAATAACTTAATACGAAACCTCCACAAAACGCTAACGCAAAAGTTAATCGCACGTTATTGGACCAATTTCTGAACGATTGTAACAAATTTCTGGAGGTGTACCGCCCCAGTCATTACTGTATAATAGGTGACTTTAATTTAAGTAACTTTAATTGGAGTATGTTGGGGGATGAAACAGCTGAATTTAAAATTCCTAGTTTATATCAACCGTTAGTAGATTTTATTTATTTGAATAATTTGAAACAACATAACCATGTTTATAATACATCTAACCGTATTCTAGATTTAGTCTTGTCTAACATAAATTCTTGCATTGTATCTGAGTCTCTGGACCCCTTAAGTACTATAGATGTTTTACACCCCCCTTTAGATATTGACATTTCGTTTAATCGGGAATCGAATCTCATATATAATAAAGAAACAGCTTATTTCAATTTTCATAAAGCTAACTACGAAATCATATCTAAACTGCTAGGTGAATGCAATTGGAAAGATTTATTTGCAAATTCTCGGACTGTGGACGATATGGTTGAGGTCTTTTATACGGTATTAAATCAAATTATTGTTGATAATGTACCAAAACGCAAACTTAAATCTAAAAAGTTTCCTCCATGGTTTGATCATAGTTTAAAACGCAGTTTAAATGAAAAACATCGTGTAAGACGTAGGTACAAAATTTTTAAAAATCCACGTGATGAGTTGCAGCTTAAATTGCTCAGTTCGAGATGCGAAAAGCTAGCAAAAGATAACTATTCCCGCTACATGAAAGATCTGGAACATAAATTTCAAAGTAACCCTAAGCTTTTCTGGTCCTACATCAAATCAAAAAGGGGCGGCAGCAGCTCCTATCCTGCATCCATGACAAATGGATCAATAACCACCTCAGATGGAAATCTTATTTGTGAGCTGTTTTCTAACTTCTTTGCATCAGTTTATACAAATGATGACAAAACATTGCACGACGATGATATCGATAGTGAATATAATAAAAAAAGTGCTGCTTCTAGTATTCTTCACCAATTAGGAAATAATAATTTACATCTAAATATCCCCACTCTGAATTATCGGACGGTTCTAAGAAAATTGAAGAGTCTAGATAAACGGAAGGGAGCAGGTCCCGACGGAATACCTCCAGTGTTCATTGTGGAATGTGCGGAGCAGTTGGCATGGCCCGTCTTAAAAATATACAACAAATCACTGTCTTCAGGTGTATTTCCAACTAAATGGAAGTTTGCTAAAGTCGTTCCAATACATAAAACTGGTTCTTCCGAATTAATCAAGAACTACAGACCCATATCCATATTGTCATCCTTCGGTAAAATATTGGAATGCTTAATTTGCCCATTATTGCAGAACCATCTCAAGCAATTCTTTAGTTTTAGTCAACACGGATTCTTGCCATCTCGGTCCACTACGACTAACTTAGTGGATTTTTGTGAAAGTCTGTCTAGTTCCCTAGATCACAATGGGCAAGTCGATGTTATTTATACCGATTTCAGTAAAGCTTTTGACAAGGTTTCACACATACTATTATTGAAAAAGTTACACATATATGGAATCTCAGGTCAGTTCTTACAATGGTTTAATTCTTACTTGTCCAAGCGGAGTTTTTATGTAGTTGTCAATGGCTTTCGCTCTACAATACACAATATTAATTCTGGGGTTCCTCAAGGATCGCATTTAGGCCCAATATTATTTAACACCTTCGTTAACGATATACCTGACCTGTTATCTTTCTCAGTAAGTTTTATGTACGCTGACGATCTTAAGTTTAAGAACAATCAACTCAATCGATGATTGTTACAAACTACAAAGTGACATAGACAAGCTTGTTGATTGGTGCAACTGTAATAAAATGGACCTTAATCCTAAAAAATGCTTCTTAGTAAGATTTTCACGCAAGATAAATCTGATACGCCACAATTATCTTATAAAATCTGAGATTGTCCAAGAGCAAGAGCAAATAAGAGACTTAGGTATCATTTTCGATAATAAATTAACTTTCGTCCCACATATACACCATATTGTTACACGTGCGGCCAAAATTTTGGGCTTTTTGATTCGCAACATGAAAGGTCTACAAAACGCTACATCAAAGATATCTTTATTTAACAGCCTAGTCCGTAGCATTTTGGAATATGGCTCCGTGGTCTGGAGACCACACTATGCGTGTCATTCCTTACGTGTGGAAAGGATCCAAAGAAGATTTTTATTGCACCTAGTCTTTACAAGTGGTAAATCAAAGAAACAGCTACCGTCTTATAAAAAACAACTTTCTTTTTTTAAAATGACTTCTTTGGATAATCGTAGAGTTATGCTAGACGTCCTTTTTGTATCAAAATTGTTTAATAACAAAATCGATTGTCCTCAAATACTGCAAAGACTCAACATAAGAGTGCCTTCTAGGTACCCACGTAAGGTTTTGCTACCACTCTGTCCTCCTCTTCGCAGAACTGTCTCGGGCCGTAATTCTCCAGTTCCAAGATTTTGTAATACTATTAATAAACACTGTGAGCTTTTCGACATTTTTTCGGACTCCCCCAGCAAACTCCGTAAAATTTTTCAAGATTTTTCTTTTAATGGATGATGTTTAACTGTATATGCATATTTTTTTTTTTTCTGTTTTTATTAATTGTCTTTTTTTATGTACTTAAAAAATAAACTGGTTTAACGTTTTTGCATGCTGTGTTTGCCAGTAAGTGTTTGTTACATTAACCATGTTTGTTTATTTTGTGTATCTAAACTTTTGTAAAAATGTAAAAATGTAAACAAACGTTGGTAAACCAATAAATAAATAAAAAAATAAATAAAACAACATGCATAATAGAAAATTACCTTCTTTTAAAAAGTGCGAAATTCCTTTTACCGACCGATTCGGTCGGATTTCGGAATGTTGTTATTTTGACAAGCTCCTCATTCCGTCCATAATTATTTGTCCAAAAAAACCTATAAAAACACGCTATCTTTGCATGTATATTTTAAAATTAATAATTTAAAACACCAATAAAACGTTTAAAGTAAATTAACCACAAACTTACCAGAGTATTTAGCGTAAAAATCCAAATGTTTATTTTCACCGTTTTATGTTTTTTTCGCATTCAATCCAATACAAACTACACCCTCGCCTAGCTTTTCTTGGATTGACGAAATGTCGGTTAAAATTTGAAACCCAATTTTGGACAGATGACGTACGATAAGTGATTGGATCGAAAGCCTTCAGTTTCACGCATGTCGCGCGTATTTTAAACGTTTTATCAAATAAAAATCAAAATGGTCGGATAGAGGAGGCTAGTCGGAAACCGGTGCCGTTACGTTATTGGATTTTTGAAAAAAGAACTTGAATCCAGAAAGAAGACCATAAAGAAAACTATGTGCTCAAAAAATATAACATTACTTTTTTGCCAGCTTATGCCATTAATATATATTATGTACTTGCAAATAACAATGACGAAAAGATCAAATAAGGTTAGGGTAAACTACCAAAACAACCATAAAATCCTCTTTAAGGCAGCCATATAAAAATACAGCATGATTGTTCAGTTACCATATGTATTTTTATTAGTGTAATATCTACACACAAATACTTCTTTATCAAACACTAGAGGTCCGCCCCGGCTTCGCCCGTGGTACATATTTCGCAATAAAAGGTAGCCTTTGTCCTTTCTCGGGTATCAAAATATCTCCATACCAAATTTCATGCAAATTGGTTCAGTAGTTTAGGCGTGATTGAGTAACAGACAGACAGACAGAGTTACTTTCGCATTTATAATATTAGTATGGATTGCACATAAGTTCATGTACATATCTTTATCAGACAGGAAAATAAAAATAGTCTAGAGAATGTGAACATCAGTGAATGAGTCACAATAATATGACGAGCATTATATTCACATTATGAGGATATAATGTACGACTTGCATGTAATTGAATAATGTGCTGAACTACATTAGTTTCTCAATGATACTTTAAATATAAGGTAAAAAGGTGGTAATTACATTTATATCAAAGGTTTCTGGATATGCCATATGCTATATTATCAAATTACCTTTTATAAAGAAAAAGTGCATGATGAAAATTGAAAACCAAACGAAAAACGAATGGACATCACATTATTTCAGTAGTGTATATGGAAATTGCAGCTTATTTAATAGAAGGGGAGACGTTTAGTCAATAACTACAAGGTCTGTCAGGTTATAATACAAATATTGGAAGTATGTATTTGTTGAGAATTATATAACTTTCTTCAGGATTATATAACTGGAGTGTTAAACAAAAGTTCTGTATGAAAACCTTTTTTCAGAGCAATGCTTGCAAATTGTACATTAGAATTCATTTTCTTAGAAACTAATGTTGAAAATCTCACGTCAATGTATATGGTACTTTACATACATGAATCAATCCTTCCATCTCTTATCTGATAAGCCAAAAGCAAAGACTACTTTGTGTTCCAAAATAAAGTATATTGCATAGATAATTTAACAATATTCTATCAAAACAGATGTTTCATTGATAAAGTATGACATTATCTTTGTTTTCTTATTATGTTAATAGATAATAAGTAAGTTACTAGAAAAATCTAATTGGATTAGATGCTTTGGCTTCCAACATTGTTATTTTAATTTATATTGCTTCCAATATCCAGGACTAAGTAGAAATAATTACTATGTAATTTATTTTAATGTTTGTTTGTTTCATTTCTTAGTAGACCTTAGTTAGTTACCTATTCATAACGAATGCAGGATTTGAGAGTAAAAACTACTTTCATATAAAATGAAATTATTTAACAATTGTTCAGCTTGCCAATCAATACATGATAGATTTAATTATACTAAAAATTTAAAATTCAAGTAGCCAGAAATATTAACTTAATTAGACAATACATGTAGACTATCATTAAATGTATATCCTATAGCAAAATTTATAGAGAATTTGCTTTGTGCTAATTATTGACGTTTTCATGGCCTTGTTATGTGCAAATGTGTGTAACATTTATGCTGGTCTTTATACAAAAAGCTACACAATATACAGACAACAATCAAATAACAACAGTGTTTTCTATTTAGCAAATTTTGTATAATATGATATAGTGAATTTATGAACATTTGTCTTCTTGCACTATGTAGTATGAGCGAGACATTATAATGTACACATTTTTACACTTAATATCTATTAATCACTAAGATGTTTCTGAACTGTTGTGCAATGGTACCTATAAGCATAAAACACATTAAGTTTAACAATACTGGTGTAGTCTAATAATTTCAATGTTTATGTAGAAAACACTGTTGTGCAAACAAACTTAGAAGGGAAAATAAAAACCTCCTGGATACACCCCTGGGTTCTGGAACATTGTCCACAGATTTTTGCTGCACAAAAGAAAAGAAATGCATTAATAAAAATAATACGAAATATCATACATACACATTGTGTTGTAGTTCGGCTGCTCAGACGGGTTTATCTTTTCGGATGCCGTTTTGAATAAATTTCACACCACTTACGAAGTGATTTGTTTGGCTGGAAGAATAAAAAATATCTTGAAATATATTACGGTAATTATATAAAAAATTTCACTGGTCTATTAGGAGAAAGTAATACGGATGAATAATGCGTAGTAAAGTACCGAGCTGTGAAAAAAATACCCAAAACACGTAAAATTCAACAGATTATAGGAAATAAAAAACTTTCGTGTGTACCTTTACAAACAATACACCTGTGAATTTATTTTTTGTATCGATTAGTACGCCATTGTGTATGACGAATTTAAATAGTGATGCAATACAGAAAATTGCCCATAATTGTCACACGTTGGATTTAAAGATGAAAGCAATCAGAACAATACAACGATTATATCTATATTTAATTCAGTAATGTTTCTGAAATACTCCTTAAACACTCTAGATTCTAGAATGTGCTAAACCGACCTTGCCGCGTTACAACTAACGATTTTTGAAACATATTTGACTATTAAAATGTTTATAGAATTTACCTTGACGCCTTGCACTACCACACTTCCGATAATATATAACGCTTTACAAATCACTGAACGGATGCTCCTAAAATAGCACCAAAAATTTTATTCCACGCGGAAATACACTTAACACAACACTTTCTGAACAGGATTTTCACTGCACTGAAAAGTGAAAAGTGAAAACAAAACAATACAGTATGAAATTGTCTATGAATCATACATGACGTTGCCAGTCACCGCTTGGCCACAGATATAGTTGGGTTGAAAATTTTTGTGGTTATAATTAATAATTTTATACGAAAATGGATTACACTGTTGGATCTTAATACATAATTCTTGAATTTATAATTATATAGTATAAGTGATAGTGTGGTGATAGTATACAATTCCTATATTATAGTCATATTTTTCTAATATATTTTTATGTAACGTGAGCTATATTAATGAAACGATGAACTAATAAAACTAAATAATTAAATGCTGCGGTTAAATGCAATTTTAAGAACACTTGAGACACGTTTTAAAATGAAAATTAATGAAGTTCAATTTAATTTAATTTATTATTTTTTCGTAAGCATACAGCCACAGCATACAGTTACAGTACACATAATATTATATTGATGAGCCAATTAAGATTACAAAACAAGGTACTTACAGCTAGATATTTCCAAATTCCAAATTGTCCAAATTGTCTTGTTTCATTGTCTACACCACAATTATTGTCTACAAATAGGGAAGTCCCGAAATGAAAATTTATTGATTGACTATGTTTCTAACAATATTTTGATAAGTTGTACTTACTTTATGAATAAATTTATTTGTAGTTTGTACTATATTCCTAATATATTATAATTATTTTCATTCATAAATTTAATTATTTCTATAAATATGCTTCTTCTTCATTTTGTCTATGGTGTGGCTTGATTGTGTGGATCTACCATTATAAAAAAAAAATGCCACAATATGTCAGTGTCAGATGTCATTGTCAAAAAAAAAATCGATTTCTAACCTAAAAATACAACAGTCAACAATTAATGATTCCAAAATTATACTTATGACCTAAGTCCTGGTATAATTGAAATAAGAAATTATGGCCTTATTACAAATACTGCGTAGCACCCAAATGAATGGTATGTATTGCACGCCTCATAAGCGAAGCGTTGAGGTGGGTACTACTGTCACTTCGCGCAAAACATCTGATTTTTCAAACTTAAAATGTCTTTATGTATCATACATTGCACTTGTAAGATAATACATACACACACATATTAAGAAAAAACACTATTTTTAACGTTCATGATATTTTTGATGTCATTTTTGTTATTTAAACTAGTTAAAAAACAGTTTAAAAAAGTTCTGTCTTGGACGTCCGTGTGTCTGTATGTGCGGATCCTTTTTCTTGTTAACACGATAGCGACCGAAATACTTTACTAATCGAGTCTTTTTTTTTCTCTTACGCTTGAGTATGCTCAGGAAAAGAACCCTTTCATTTTTCAGGGTCTGATTCGATGTGGTTTAATTGTTATTAAATAAACAAAAATAATAATTAATAAATATTTATTAAAAAAAAATTATGAGGCGTGCACTTTTGGATTTTCCAAATTATTTTTTTTTATAAAATACACATAAGTATTCTGAATGCTAAAATTTACAATTTGCATATTTTATTTGTAGAAATTGAAAACTTAATAAATTGCCTTTGACATCATTATAAGTTGCCCCTTTTGGCATTTTTCTCTTAGTTTAAATCAAGAAGCAATCATTAATATTGTACCTTTCAATGAAACTTCTATATATAACAGTCACTTATAAAAGTATATACCAATTCCAGTGGTTTCACGTTCCCTGTGCTGCTCAGCGGCTCTGCAATCAAAACAGTGGCGTATATCGCAAGGGCTCTCAGCGAATCGAACAGCCGAAGGTATTCTAACCGATGGACCAGATTACACATTCTTGGACGGAAGACCTACACCTTTACTGGTATGTAAACTGTACAATCAACAACTAGAAAATGTTATTCTGTTATCAAATCAAGTATGTATAAAGCTTAATTAGTAAAAGAGGTAGATGTTTCACCTCACTAAAAAGTACAACTCTCTAGCCTCATAACTATCTTTAGAAGAGAATATAATTAATTTTTTTCTAGTCCTTATAAACTTATAATTATTGTGTCCTTGCTATACTTACCAAAAATTTCAGTATCTTGTTATACAATACAGTCCAATTCAATAAATTATAATTAAAATAATTTATATTATACCTATTGTATATAATTAACATAAACACAAACATACTTGTTAATTAAATATTCTAAAAGTGAATTAAAATAAATAACTTATTAATTTTAATTTTTCAGCAAAAGCAAAAACTTAGAATGCTCAAACAACAAGACTATGCAACAAAAATTGTTCAACTCACATCTGAGTTAGATTTTGCCAAAACTAGATATCAAGATAACATTAGATCGGAACAAGAAGAAAGGGACAATATTATAAGAAACAGATTGAAACCAAAGGGCAAATTTTTGAAGAAATAATTAGTAGATTATTGTGTAGTTTAAGTAGTTTAATAAATGTCTTTAAAGTAATTTATGTGGTTGTTTTATTGGTGACATGATAAAATGTGGCAATGCTAATTTGTTTAAGATTTTACAATTTTAAAATCAAGTTGTATGTACCATTGGCCTGTTATTGATAAATGTGGTGTGTCAATTGCATGCATAGTTTATAAGTGCTGGTATTTAATTCTGTTGTAATGATTAAGTTTTGCAGTTGTTTTGATAGTATTTTTCCTGGAAAATTACCAATTTTCCATTTCCAGTTTTATTAATAAATTGTATAATGTATAAATTCTCATAATAATGAACAAATGAAAGGGAAAATAGGGTCAGATATCTAGAGATATATGAAGGAATTATCAAGGGTCAGAAGAAATTACCTATAAAGTGTTCAAAAGAGTTATGAGATGGCGCTGTCGTGGCTAATCTTACTCAAATTCTATATTTTCCATTTTCCGTTAATCTTTTTATTACATAATACTTATTACGTATTCGTATTTGTAATTATTTATTTAAAAATGTCATTTGAATAACACAATAATATGGTACAGTTTATATTCCATTTATTATTTCGATAATAGCGTAATTTATAGTAAGTAGTTCATGTCGATGGACGGTTTCATTCACCTCCTTAAGAGAAGTTCCCACTCTCTTTGTATTAATTAGTCATATTCTTAAAGTAAACGAAACATGAATGAAGTTTTACGATTTACGTAACCATGGCCGTAACATACTAAACTGGTAACTTTCGTGTTTTGAGTTTTATTGTATTAAGTATTAAGTATTTGTAATGCCGGTCACTACATTCGCACGAATAGGCAAACCCACAACATCTATGCCCACAAGATGTGTAGGACGACATTTCACATTTGCAAATTTTTTTTGCATGTAGTTAAATGAGTGGAGATATTCGTATCTACAATACAATGTTTGCACGCGAGTGAACAATTAAAGCATTATAAGGACCTACGAGGCTACGATTCCTTTCATTATTTTATCTTCTAAAAATCTAGAAATACGTTTATTTACAAAGAAATACGAAATACACCTCTCGTTCGATGTTCTTTCGATGTTGTTCGTGAAAATGTCTTAGAAGCTGCTGAAAGGTTTGGTTAATTTACCCTGAAAGAACAATAAACATCTTCAAATTGATTAATAATATTGCTAAATCGTAGAATCCTTGATGAAGGTATTAGTAGGTATATATAGTATAGTATAGTATAACGTAGTAACTATAACTGCGTACAAAAATAAGAGATTACCCATTACTAGTGAAAATACAACTGGAGTACTGTACTGTAGTCACGAAATTTGATTTTAATTCGTACCTTTGATGATCCTTTCACAGATCGCTCTGAAATGTCCTCAGTGGCTTGTAAATCATTTACCAGTCCATTAAAACGATGCCACTGAAATTGCTAGAAGCCTCACTTCAATTAACTATTACAGCTTGGTTATAGAAACTGAAGCTGTGCGTAGATTGATAAATTCAAAAGGTTGATTTAATTATGAAACGCAAATAAGATTATTAGGAATATGTCAATCTATATATTATTATCTTAATTTTATCCTTCAATTGTTTTACGAGATTGAGTAAATACATCTAGTAATTTATTATATGACGCCATGAATAAAATAATATGTAAGTATTTGTATGTCAACAATTATTTATCAAGTTATTGTTGCAGACTTTCGTATTTTTAAAGACACTATAGGTACTTAATATACAAACTACCTTTTTTCTTTTATACTACAAAAAGTATGAAAAACGTTACACGCAATGCCTCCTGTGAGGTTTGAACTCACGACCCCTGGTTTACGAGACCAGTGCTCTACCACTGAGCTAAAGAGGCTATGAATGGGGTCCCCAAATTACGTAAGACTGTATATGGGTTACATTTTTTGCTTTAAGAGCCATGTACATTAGGTGCTAATGTTTTAAAATTGATAAAAACAACGTCATGCAAAACAGTATCACGATTAGAAAAAACTTTTCTTGGTTATCGAATGTGTGGCGCTGAGTAAATATATGTATAGGAATTATAATTAGAAAAATTACATAATAAAATGCGTAATTTAACAAATATATTGAAACCTTACGAAATCTAGAATATTCTATTGAAGCAAAATTCTAATTCACCAATTTGCTAAGAGCACCTGATCTCGGAAATTCGTTTCAGTGGATATTCTCTGGATTCGAATTGGCCTTGATATTTCTACAGTTTAATATTGCTAAGAGAACTGATAGCAAATGAATTTGTAATGTACCTGCATCTATTATCGAATATTTTATCCTTTGCATCTCTTGTTTCGTTTGAGTCTTGTTTATGCAGCTAAGTAGTATCTGATAAAATTAAAGCATTGTCTTTTGTTATGCTATCGTTGTACATGTAGGTAATATAAAGTTTTTTTTAAATATATTGGATAACTACTGTGCTATGATGATGTTTGTGAATGATACTAAATCCTGTCAATGATAAGATATAGCATACTGCATATAAATACCTATATTATTATTATTTTCACATTGCAATGTGCATTTTGTTTGTAAAATAATGTTTTTCGGCGCAATACGTGCAGTGGAACGCAGTAATCATTAGCAGATGGTTGAATTTCGTATACAGGCAAGCCTAGAAATGTTTAACGAAAACTTTCAAAAGGGTAACTTCAAAATAACATTCCACACTGGTAATTTTTAATAACGATAGATATTTTGAACTCTATGTTCAACTACATACGGACCGTATGGAACTTATTTGCAGTGAACTTTACAACAATTTCAGAATGCAATTTTCCGTCGCGACATTCCTTTTGCAAGCCAACTTTGCGCAGTTTCTCGCTTCTAATTAATTTAATTTTATCCTTAACAAGTTCACTTCTGGTTCAATTTTGTTTCATATTCGTTTGAAATTTTTTAGTTGAAAATAACGATATGCAAAATTTTAATATTTAATTTCAACGTACACTGGTAGGTAGTTACGAGTTACTATCTTTATAAAATTACTAGCTGTTGCCCGCAGCTTCGCTTGCGTGGAAAAGATAAATTTTCATGGTATAAGTTTTCATCCCCTATTTTACCCCATTAGGGGATGAATTTTCTAAAATCCTTTCTTAGGGGACGCCTACGTTATGACATCTAGGTACCTGCATGCCAAATTTCAGCCCGATACGTCCAGTGGTTTGGGCTGTGCGTTGATAGATCACTATATCAATCACCTTTGAGTTTTATATATATAGATTAATATCTATTATCTATTATCCTGAAGTATCTGTCTTTATGCTTATGCTTAATAGTATTTATTTTGTAGATATAATTTTATCTTTGTATGGAAGGTACTGTAAAGCTTTTTGAGTTTTAAGTACATAATTGTTATCTATCTGGACTTATTATTGCTACTTCGTTCATTTTTAAATTTTACTTTACTTTAGTCTAACGACACAACTTCAAGCAAATTTAAAATATTACACGTTAAGTACTTTAATTATCTACGCACAGACTACGTCCTTTCCAGGCCATTTTCTTACGATGATTTTTCATAAACGCTTCAAAACATATCCTTATTCACTTAGAGTATATAATATACTACCTACTGTAATATATACTCTAAGCTTATTCATCACATCAATTTTAGACTTGCTAATCGAAGTCGCAAATTGCAATATATGCAATTGTCATACAAGAATGTTTAAGAACTCTTCAGTCGTGTAGAGGCCTTCAACCGACCCATATGTCAAGAACTAATACCCTTTGAACTGGTCACGTTTACAAGTGGTTCATCTTTTTAACCTTTTAACGATGTCAATTTTTAGTGTGTGCGTGGATTGGATATTGGAAATGTTTTACGCGATGAAGTTTAATATTTATCGTATTGATTAAAGTATAATCAGGTTTCTTTACTCTGTTTGAAAGTAGGTAATTTTATTCTCAACATAACATATATAGGTAGGTACCAAATATTTCCGTGAAGAAAATGTTAGAAATTTAAATCTAAACACAACAAAATATTCAAATTATTCTCTTCTTTACGCCTATACAACTAAACTGATTTAGATAAAATCTGTTTGAGACCTGAGAAAGGATATAGAATAGGTTTTATCCCGGAAATCCCACTGGAACGGGAACTATGCGGGTTTTGCTTTGACTACGTGGGCGAAGCCGCGGGCGAAGAGCTAGTTCATTATATGTTTGAATTCAAATCTCTTCTATACTTTTCAGAAAATAAAAAGCTTTATGCTCTGTATTTCTTAAAATAAATATTCCTCTTTCCTCAGTAGGGAAGCTACCCTTTGCTTTCTGATATTGCTGAGATTGCTTTGACCGTCTTCATTTTCTTTTTGCTAATCCAAACTTGCAATTCTAAACTGAAATATTAAACTTTCAGAACAACCCTCATTAAAATGAAATATATTTTTTCCTTGGGAATGATTTGTTCATATTTGCATATTTTAAACAAAATCAAAAGGACAATTACAGATTCAGTATGGGAGGTGGCGTCTTTTTATTTTTATCGCAGTCATGGACCAAACCTTCTTCTTCACATTACAAAATATGTATAAACCAATCATACCTACTCCCTGCGACATGATTACCTACATACATATTATTAACTTAATTTGAACAGAGTTACAAGCTTTAGAAGTACCGGGAATCAACGAACAAAAAACTAGCTAAATTCGCTATTTGTCATGTTCGAAGGCCCTGGGTAGAGCTACAACACTGCTTATATATTCATGTAAAACTAATCATGTAGGACGTAAGTACACACTTTATCGAATAAATCACTTGAACGCTAACGACTACTTCGCGTGATTTAATACGTGTCACTTGGGATTAATTATTCTAACTCGCAAATTGGTTATTTTGCGTAGGAAAATTTAACTTTATGATCTGTAGTTAAGGGTTATAAAACTCAGCCGCTCGTTTTCGCAATAATTAATTTAATAATCAAGCTTTCGTCGTTGTATCTTCGTTTCAGTTAAATTTTACAAAAAATAAACATTTTTCATTAAACTTGAACGAAAACAAAAGGGTATAAATAATCCGCACAAATTGAAAATACAAACGGAAGTCAACAATTTTTTACCACGGCTTTAATTAAACTGGTACACGTATCAGTTTTAAATCAAAAAAGGATTAACTCGATGCGAGTTACTCAAGCGATTCGTTGGTTCGAGGACCAATTAAAATGTGAGTTTATTTACGATGTTTTCGGTCGATCCTTGTCGATAATTAAAAGGTATGGCGTTTTGTATATGAACGGGTTGTAGGGGTGTCTTCGAGCTACATTTATATTTGGCGGGATTATCAATATTATCTACCCATCAAATATTATCAACCCATCATGCGATTAATGAGTGTTATACCTATGGTTATAATATTGGTTTAAATATTCTGATTTTTTTTTTTAATATCTCACTATCCCTATTCCCATAGATTTTCTTTTTACGCAACTGACGTCTACAATTTAAATCAACCAGACGCGTGAATTAATATACTTTTTAGTTTATTCCACAAAATATTAAATAGGCTGTAGATATACGTATAATATAATATATTATATTTAACTATTAACAAATGGTCAATATTAATCTAATGCTGGAATAAAAATCGCATAAAGCTGAAAATTAAGTTAATTAAATATCTTTTTTATATATTTTTAGTAAATACTGACTCAAAAATCAGGTTCCACCGAGATTTGAACTCGGATCGCTGGATTCAAAGTCCAGAGTGCTAACCATTACACCATGGAACCGATATTTCACTTGACGAAATATAGTTATTTTATTCAATTTATTTAAGACATTGTTTGAACAAGTGTTTAACGATGTAAGAATATTTTTGTTTATACATATTTATAAATTATATGCTTTCAATATATAAGCAAAGTTTGTGGCGCACACGCCATTTGACTGCTGGAAATCAGCGCTGTTGTTGAAATTACAGCAAATACTGGACACTACTGAAGGAGGATATTTCAGGTGAAAGGCAAGCTTATCTATTACATTTTGCCTTGCTAGTTTCATACGTCAATACTTTCACCTTTTTGGCATCATTATTTCTACCTGTTTAATTTTGAATTTGATATTTTTGGTTTTATGGTATTGAAATGTTTTATAAATAAAAATTTATACCTAAAGAATAGAAAAAAATCGATCATGAGGCGGGATTCAAACCTTCTTTCACACCAATCCGGGGCGGACGCCTGACGAGCCTCCCGTGATCCCCCTTTAATTTTTATTCGTTATTGTATTTTTGTTTTGGCACCAAATAAATAAATGAAACGATGAAGTGAAATATAAAGAAATATAAATGTATTTTAATAAAGTTTAAATTGAATATCTAGTTAAAGGTAAAGTAGTGTGCAAAGCAATAAGTTTGTTTCGTGCAACAGAGACAATAATAAATCGTAGAGCAAAGGAAGAGCTTGGAGTGGTTATTCTCTGTCTTTTAACCTTTTGTTGGTACAAGTTATGGACTTTTTGATATTATCTTGAACCTATATGCAGTGTTTTCGCTAATAGAAAAGTTATGAAAAAATTGGTTGTCTGTTAAGTTGGTTTACTGACGATAGTTGAACGTGACATTAACGTCCGATTGTGCTTCTTTGTCGCTCGTTCCGCGCTCTCGCTCGCACTTCAAGCCTTACATGGAACGCCTCAGATGAGTCAGAGCGAGGTAACGCCGCATGAGTCATGTTTTTTCGTGCGTGCAGCCGGCTTTATCGAATTATTAGGCGCGGGTCAAACACAAGCGGCGCGGGCGCGGGCGTGCCATAAGCGCACCTCTAATTTCAACGTTTTGTGGGCTACAGGCCATTGCGATAAGTGCATTAGAGCGCGGGTGACAGAGGCATGTCAGAAAAACAATAAAAATTAAAAACTTAACTAAAGTTAGGTACTTGTAACTCATACCATACCTCAATTTTACAGTTGAAATGACCTTTGGTGGTCTATGCCAGCGGAATTTAATCATAGAGCTGGCTTCACTTTGATTCTATGCGTTGACCCTTGATCTATCTAGAGTCCAGACTGAAGTACCGACAGCAAAACAAAAATTTAAATACACTTTATATAGTATATATAGTTATTCGATTTAATATCAATGCTATGTAATTTATGCAGCAAAGAATATAAATAAATGTAATTTTGAAATATTTTTTTTTGCTGACGGTACTCAGGATTAAGAGATTATTTCAAGTGCAAAGCTTTGATCAATCGAGTATCCGAATCTTTATGCTAAGCTCTCCTCATTATTCGGTTCTGATTCTCATTTCTGCATATTTATGTAGATGATTATTAAATTTTCAAGGAAATATACATTTTTATAAAGAAATCAATTTTATCAGGCGTAGGTAAAAGTGAAAATAACGAACTCATCTATATGTCTATACTAATATTATAAAGCTGAAGAGTTTGCTTGTTTGTTTGAACGCGCTAATCTCGGGTCCGATTTGAAAAATTCTTTCGGTGTTAGATAGCCCATTCATCGAGGAAGGCTATAGGCTATAACCAACACTGCGTGTAAAACCGCGGAGCACAGCTAGTATTTATATAAAGCTAAATTATACGCAACTAGCGACCCGCCCCGGCTTCGCACGGGTGCAATGGCGGCCGGCCGGTACCGCCCGCGCCGCAAACGCTACGTCCCGCAATTTTTAAATCTGTAATATCTTCGAAAATATTCCCTTAAATCATACGGTGTAAAGGGCCATATAGATCTATATTAAATGAACAATGTATTCAAGGTATTTAATTGGTTAAGGATTAATGCTGTATTGGTTAAAATCGCTTCGAAAATTAACCATTATTTGTCGTAAAAAATAAATGACAAAAAAAGTTATTGTGGGTTATCCATAAGAGATAGACATATACCATCGCGGACTTTTCTGTAGACCTTTTCAATGTGTACAATACTTAAGTACATTATTTTGATAAAACTCGTAGGGTTCAGCCTGCGTTTGCAATGTAAGCGGAAAAAATGTAATTATTTACGACATCACATTAGAAACCTCAAAAATAGCAGTACTTCTCCACTATTTAATGGATGTTATTATACATATAAACCTTCCTCTTGAATCACTCTATCTATTAAAAAAAACCGCATCAAAATCCGTTGCGTAGTTTCAAAGATTTAAGCGTACAAAGGGACATAGGGACATAGGGACAGCGAAAGCGACTTTGTTTTATACTATGTAGTGAAGTGATAATTCACTAATTTAATGCTGCCCTTTGAGAAATTGTTATCCACTAATAGAAATAGCAATTAGCAAACTAATTAACTATACGGCTTCGTAAAATTAGTAAGCAGTTTTTTTCCCAAACCATTAGGTACCTAAAACATATCGGCATTTCAAACCTTGTTTGCGTATTTGTTATCATAAATTGAAAGTTATCAAAAAGTTATAGTCACTTGACACTTATGCCATTTTTTATAGAGTTATTGATAATCATAGTTTTAACAGCTCGAACATAATTGCGCAACGGCATTTGAATTGTGTTTAACCTCATACTATGATACTAATATTATAAGAGCGAAAGTTTGTGTGGATGGATGTTTGCAACATAAAATAACAAATAACTCGCAAATACTACTGAACCGATTACAATGTGGTATGTAGGTAGCTGAAGACCCAGAATAAGACATAGGCTACTTTTTATCCTGGAAATCCGACAGGAACGGGAGCTATGCGGGTTTTTCTTTGCAAACGCGGGCGAAACCGCGGGCGGAAATCTAGTATTATCTATAAACAGAAATTAATAATTTCGTTTACAAGCAATATGTAGTCAGATTTCTTACACTCTTAAAATATTTTATTTCATTTAACATCCTGGACACATATCTACAGATATATCGTTCACGCACATTTTATCAAAAAAAACAGCAAATATAAATAATTTATACGCTGGAATCCAACAACGAACAGAATTTATCCGCAACAAATAAAAAGGCTTGCTCTCGGCAGCTTTAATTGAAGATTAACCTCAGGCAATTACATTAACACTGAAGAAGCGTTGTTTTGATGTTCTTGTGAAAACTTTGTAAAATATTCAATAGTAACCGCTTGGTTTTTGCCCGCGAAAAGGGATAAAATTGCCTGTGTTATTCGGTAAATATTTTTTTAATTGTTAATATAAATTTTTAAACGGGTCCAGTAGTTTTTTTTCAAATCGTATAGAATCGATACAAATAAAAAAATAGCTACGTACTTAAAATCTTATTATTAATTTGGAAGTGGAAATTGCATTCCAAATAGTTTATCAGTATGTGTCTTTTGTATACCTACTTACCTACGTGTAAGAATGGAGATGTAAAAAAAAATAGTGTGTTCCAGTTTAATAGTTTGATATAATAAGCGATACGTACATATTATTAGTTTATATATAAGATCATTATACGATGAAATTCATCAATATTCATCATACTAATAGATCTTGAAAGCATTTCAAGTTTTATTAAAAAGTTTTCAACATCACATTCGTATGTATTCCATTTATCTTCTTTTATATCTATTTGTTTTATTTTTACCAAAAAATAATTATGATGGATCGGAAAATAATTAAGGCTCTCCATTTTGTATTTATTAAATTATGAAAGGCACGTGACATTTATCTTTAACAGATATAATATGATCCATGTATAGGATTATTATACATGGATTTAATCCGTTTGCTTGTGAAGGGTTATGTTTAACGGTATTTATGTAAGAGATGTAGTAGCTTTTTTTTTATTTAACCTTTACTTATTTTTTGTGAGATAAATTATTATGACGATTGTTACGTAAAGTTTAAATAGCCGTTTTTGTAATTTTTGTAATTTTTACTCGCAAATTTGAGATTTTCTTTCATATGATCCTTCTCTTGACAGCAACGAACATATCAAAATACGAAATATCGAAATCGCTCGTTATATATAGAGGTCATTTAAACAACACAATCTATACGCAGTATATTATACGGTCTATATCTCATGAAAAAGCGAACGAATAGTCTTTTTTAGATCTCTACAAAGCGCAAGTTTACAAAACCCACAGACCGTATTACAACAAAAGTAATTTACATTCTCACAAACCAGTAACAAATTATTATTGTACATAATTAATATCTCTCATTACCTTGTACCTGAACATCAAAGTACACGAAACAGAGCGTGAACGTTTGATTAACGTTGATATATTACACTCATATTATATTTCATACTAGCTTTCCGCCCGCGGCTTCGCCCGCGTTTTCAGAGGAAAACCCGTTCCCGTAGGATTTCCGGGATAAAACCTATCCTATGTCCTTTCTCGGGTATCAAAATATATCTATACCAAATTTCATGCAAATTGGTTCAGTAGTTAAGGCGTGATTGAGTAACAGACAGTTACTTTCGCATTTATAATATTAGTATGGATGTGGTTCATTTATTGTATGAGACAATGTCTAAAATATAGTTATCTTGATTTAGATATAAATTTACGATCTAACTAAGTATAGGAACATCAATGAACTTTGTGTCAAATGCCATGTGCTAATATATCCGTTATACTCACAATTTTACTCTTTCGATAGGAAACCCTAAATTTACCTGTTTGTTGTCAAATAATCTCGTCTATCCTTCGGGGAAAATCCAATAAAAATCTATCCAAATTTTCCAGAAGCTTAATTAAACAAATACTTCGTAGTAAAAGGTTGATTTTTCTTCACTGAATTAGTATTATGAACTGATTTCTTTGAATAATTTACTTTAAGAAATCAAATTACATTGATCTATTATCAATTACATTGTCTCATTAAACCCCTATGTACATACTGGCGCCAGTAATTTAAAGGCACTTATATTTTCGTTCCAGAATAAATGTCCATTACAAATTCAACTTTATCTCTCTACAATACAATCCATATTTGCTTGTACAAAACCTATAGTTTTAACTGGCGAGTTGAACAAGCGCTTGTATCAACAGAAAAGTTACTCTAATGTAATGGAATAAGGTGTTGTTTTGTTTAGCGGGTAATTAAATATCAAAGTGGGAATATGTGGGTATAGTAAAGTGTCGCTTTCCGAACCGTTCCCAAACCATTACATAGAATATATCGGCATTTCAAACGTTTGCGTATTTGTTATCATAAATTGAAAGTTATAATCACTTGACACTTATGCCATTTTTTATAGAGTTACTAGCGGTCCGCCCCGGCTTCGCCCGTGGTACATATTTACGTTTTCTCTACATAAGAACCATCCTCGTACTTCAAGAAGTATAATAAAAAAAGAATTATCGAAATCGGTTCAGCCGTTCTCAAGTTATGCGCTTACCAACACATTTTGGGATTCATTTTTATATTATAGATTGATAATCATAGTTTTACCAGCTCAAACATTGCGCAACGGCATTTGAATTGTATTTAACCTAATACCACAGCTCATACTAATATTATAAATGCGAAAGTTTGTAAGGATGGATGGATGTTTGTTACTCTTTTTCGCAAATACTACTGCCCCCCTAGTCAAGTGGCTTTCTGTTAGCGTAGCGTTCAATAGAATAGACTACGAATGTATGAGATTGACGTAAGCTGTAGCTATTCGTTTATCTACAGCCTACGTCAATCTCATACATTCGTAGTCTATTCTATTGAACGCTACGCTAACAGAAAGCCACTTGAGTAGGGGGGCTGAACCGATTACAATGTGGTATGTAGGTAGCTGAAGACCCAGAATAAGAATAGGCTACTTTTTATCCTGGAAATCCGACAGGAACGGGAACAATGCGGGTTTTTCTTTGCAAAACGCGGGCTGAAATCTAGTATTATATGTATATTAAACAGAAATTAATAATTTAATTTAAGTACTGTTTAAGTTTTCTTACACTCTTAAAATATTTTCTTTCAAGAAACAGCCTGGACACACACATAATATCGTTCACGCACATTTTATAAAAAAAACAGCAAACATAAATAATTCATACAACGGAATCCAACAACGAACAGAATTTATCCGCAACAAATAAAAAGGCTTGCTCTCGGCAGCTTTAATTGAAGATTAACCTCAGGCAATTACATTAACACTGAAGAAGCGTTGTTTTGATGTTCTTGTGAAAACTTTGTAAAATATTCAATATAGTAACCGCTTGGTTCTTGCCCGTAAAAAGGGATAAAATTGCCTGTGTTATTCGGTAAATATTTTTTTAATTGGTACCTAATAGAAATTTTTAAACGGGTCGAGTAGTTTTTTCAAATCGTATAGAATCGATACAAATAAAAAAATAGCTAGGTACTTAAAATCTTATTATTAATTTGGAAGTGGAAATTGCATTCCAAATAGTTTATCAGTATGTGTCTTTTGTATACCTATACTTACCTACGTGTAAGAATTAGGGCATGCACCCGGGTTTACCCGGTTCCGAAAAACCCGGGTAAACCCGGGTTTTTTGATGATCTTGAGAACCGGGTCTGAATAGTATGAAACCCGGTTCTCCCGGTTCCGACCAAAATATTAAAATATAAAGTATTATTTATATTTTGCTGCATTATTTTAACAAATTTATTGTATCTGGCAACGTCAGACTCACGTGCATCGCGAATTTTCGTGCCACGCCTCAAGCGTGGCCGGTGGCTCTGATTAGTTGTCTAACCTTAGATGCTATAAGATTCCTACGGTTGTATTACCAAAAAAAAAAAGACGGGTTGCACTCCGGGAGTGCCGGCAGAAGTGAAAACGTGTCCTGACGCGAGTTTAAGATTTTATACCCATTAACGAAAAGGTGCTCAACGCCGCTAAAGAAGTTTTCACTTCAAAAAATTAGGCTACAGAAATATTTTTATTAGATTTGTCGTGAATTTGAAAAGCTGTTGATTTTACTGTTTCATTTAATGATCCAGTCATGTTTTTGTTTTTGGTATCAAGCTGAAATTGATATCGAATACTCAAGTCTTCGGTCCCTTTTATGTGAAAAAGTTAAACTCACAAGCTAATGCATCAAAAGATACAACCGTAAAGCGCGTCACACACGGTGAATATACTATAATATTTTATCTTAAGATACTGCTATATTTTATATTACAGTATCTTAACGCATCCGGTATCAGCGTTCTGACCATCATTTTTCTTTTTGTATTGCGTCTTTTTTTTTTTGGTAATACAACCGTAGGAATCTTATAGCATCTAAGGTTAGACAACTAATCAGAGCCACCGGCCACGCTTGAGGCGTGGCACGAAAATTCGCGATGCACGTGAGTCTGACGTTGCCAGATACAATAAATTTGTTAAAATAATGCAGCAAAATATAAATAATACTTTATATTTTAATATTTTGGTCGGAACCGGGAGAACCGGGTTTCATACTATTCAGACCCGGTTCTCAAGATCATCAAAAAACCCGGGTTTACCCGGGTTTTTCGGAACCGGGTAAACCCGGGTGCATGCCCTAAGTACAGCGCAGCATCGTTTAAGACCCCTGTAGAACCGCCATCCTGTTACAAATGACGCGAAATTTTGTGGGTCATTTGTAACAGGATGGCGGTTCTACAGGGGTCTTAGTACGCAATGACAAAAAGAAAAATGATGGTCAGAACGCTGATACCGGATGCGTTAAGATACTGTAATATAAAATATAACAGTATCTTAAGACAAGTGATAACTGCGTTAAAAACAACCGACTTCAAACTTGCACTTGCAACATTTACAAATACAGACAAAAATGCTCATAAAATAAAAACTACTAGGCCTATCCGAATAAAATTTTTATGGGACCAATTCGACACCATCCCGCATCGAACAAAAAAAGAATCACGTAAATCGGTTCAGAAACCTCGGAGTAATCGGTGTACATACATAAAAAAAAACATACCGGCCGAATTGATAACCTCCTCCTTTTTTTTTTGAAGTCGGTTAATAAAATATGTATTATAGTATCTTCACCGTGTGTCACGCGCTTAAATCTTGAAAATTTTCGCAAATTTCGACATTCGCATGGGACTCAAAACCTACAGCTGGGTACTTTTCATGAACACAGAGCCTTTAAATTTGGTAAATATAACGTCTTATAACACAGATAAAGGAAAAATTGCTAGAAACATAAATTTTAAAGTTACAACATTATAAAAAATAGGTTTGTTCGGAGCCCTCGGAGCGCGAGTCCGACTCGCACTTGGCCGGTTTTTTGCTTTACAGTTTGCAGTTAATGAATAAGGTTTAAGTTTATATTATGTGATATTATGATAACAAGGTACTTTTATAAGACTGATAAATAAAGAGAAGTATTGAAATTTTGTTTATTTATTAATTTAATAAATTAAGACACAAGCCGCGTAAAATAAAAGGCCCATCAGGTACTTTTACAGTTACTTTTGTTTAATTTCGTATTTTTTTCCGAAGTATTATAAAAGAACCGGGTAACCCGGTTCTACCCGGTTCTGAGCTCGATTTGGAACCGGGTTTCAGAAACTTGGAACCGGACTCGGTTCTGCATGCCCTAGTAAGAATGGAGATGTAAAATAAAATATTGTGTTCCAGTTTAATAGTTTGATATAATAAGCGATACGTACATATTATTAGTTTATATATAAGATCATTATACGATGAAATTCATCAATATTCATCATACTAATAAATCTTGAAAGCATTTCAAGTTTTATTAAAAAGTTTTCAACATCACATTCGTATGTATTCCATTTATCTTCTTTTATATCTATTTGTTTTATTTTTACCAAAAAATAATTATGATGGATCGGAAAATAATTAAGGCTCTCCATTTTGTATTTATTAAATTATGAAAGGCACGTGACATTTTTCTTTCAGATATAATATGATCCATGTATAGGATCATACATGGATTTAATCCGTTTGCTTGTGAAGGGTTATGTTTAACGGTATTTATGTAAGAGATGTACTTAGTAGCTTTTTTTTAATTTAACCTTTACTTATTTTTTGTGAGATAAATTATTATGACGATTGTTACGTAAAGTTTAAATAGCCGTTTTCGCATTTTTGTAATTTTTACTCGCAAATTTGAGATTTTCTTTCATATGATCCTTCTCTTGACAGCAACGAACATATCAAAATACGAAATATCGAAATCGCTCGTTATATAGAGGTCATTTAAACAACACAATCTATACGCAGTATATTATACGGTCTATATCTCATGAAAAAAGCGAACGAATCGTCTTTTTTAGATCTCTACAAAGCGCGAGTTTACAAAACCCACATACCGTATTACAACAAAAGTAATTTACATTCTCACAAACCAGTAACAAATTATTATTGTACATAATTAATATCTCTCATTACCGTGTACCTGAACATCAAAGTACATGAAACAGAGCGTGAACGTTTGATTAACGTTGATATATTACACTCATATTATATTTCATATTGACAATGTGGTTCATATAATGTATGAGACAATGTCTAAAATATAGTTATCTTGATTTTAGATATATACTAGCGGTCCGCCCCGGCTTCGCCCGTGGTACATGTTTACGTTTTCTCTACATAAGAACCATCCTCGTACTTCAAGGAATATAATAAAAAAAGAATGATCGAAATCGGTTCAGCCGTTCTCGAGTTATGCGCTTACCAACACATTTTGCGATTCATTTTTATATATAAAGACTAGCGGTCCGCCCCGGCTTCGCCCGTGGTAAATGTTTACGTTTTCTCTACATAAGAACCATCCTCGTACTTCAAGGAATATAATAAAAAAATAATTATCGAAATCGGTTCAGCCGTTCTCGAGTTATGCGCTTACCAACACATTTTGCGATTCATTTTTATATTATAAAGATTTACGATCCAACTAAGTATAGGAACATCAATGATCTTTGTGTCAAATGCCATGTGCTAATATTTCCGTTATACTCACAATTTTACTCTTTCGATAGTAAACCCTAAATTTACCTGTTTGTTGTCAAATAATCTCGTCTATCATTCGGGGAAAATCCAATAAAAATCCTTTAAAAATCTATCCAAATTTTCCAGAAGCTTAATTAAACAAATACTTCGTAGTAAAAGGTTGATTTTTCTTCACTGAATATTGGTATTATGTATTATCTATTTACATTCTAATTTCTTTGAATAATTTACTTTACTCAAATTACCTACATTAATAAAATTATATTCGACTTACATTAAGTTTACTTTAAACTAACTACAAGTTATCTAAGCTACGAAAACGAGCATAAAAATAAAAAAGAGGAACCTAATTTGTCTCATTAAACCCGTATGTACATACTGGCGCCAGTAATTTAAAGGCACTTATATTTTCGTTCCAGAATAAATGTCCATTACAAATTCAACTTTATCTCTCTACAATACAATCCATATTTGCTTGTACAAAACCTATAGTTTTAACTGGCGAGTTGAACAAGCGCTTGTATCAACAGAAAAGTGACTCTAATGTAATGGAATAAGGTGTTGTTTTGTTTAGCGGGTAATTAAATATCAAAGTGGGAATATGTGGGTATAGTAAAGTGTCGCTTTGATGCTGAAACATCCCAGTGACGTGTTAATGGAGAATGTTGCCTCCATTTTAAATGTTTTAACTGGCTTATTTAATTGTACGACATGATGTATGTAGGCGTATTCGCTGTGGAGTTTAGCATAATTGTATGTTTGTGAAGGGTTCATGTTATCATTACTAATATTGTAAATGGAAAGTGTGTTTGATTTTTTGATATATTTAGGTATATTTTGGTGATTTAATGATATATTTAGGTACAGATATAGCCAATACGATCTGAAGAAATCGGATCAGCAGTTCCTGAGATAAACACGATCAAACAAACCAACTATTCAGCTTAATAGTAGGTATTTATAAAGTAAAAGGTTATGGCTGAATCTGAAAATCCAAATATTAGTAGAATAGAGCTAAAGACCCTAAAATAAATAATTGTAAGGGGAGGGGGTGAAGGGTGACAGTGAATGCTGGTTGATACTACAGTATTTATTGAGTGAACGTAACTACAGACTATTGACAATAATAACTGTGATGCGCGCCGTGCTATCAAGGTGAATCCCAACAGGGGTGGAAGTCCACTATGATAACAACGGGAATATCTGGGTACTTGACACTAAAACGTCTCAACAAAGGTGAAAGCGTATAGCGTGCGTGTATCCAGGCCCTAGCCGGACGGAACGGAACCGAACAAACATTTGTATGCGGCCGAAGGTCACTATTCTTAGTGAGATAAACGATAGCGAGATCTAAATATCGTGATACGACAGCTGGTGCCATCTAGTTGTGAGTTCGGTTTACTTGCGTACATTGTGTTACAGATTCTCCCCCTCTGTCCATGAAGTCGACCCGACGAGTAGGACAGGAACAGGAATGTAGCTTTTATTGACGATTCTAGAAGCCTTGGTCGTTATAACTTTAGCGTCTGTGGTTTGCTTCTTAGTGGGTTCTGGCACTACGGCATCTTCAGAACGATATCTCGTTAAAGCCGAGGCATGATACACACCAACAGGTGTATTGGAATCGGTGCTTGCTAATCCAAAGGAGTGTTCAGATTCACTCTCCCCCTGCACCAAAACTGCACCCAAAGCGTAGCTACTAGCGTCAGTTTTAATTGTATACGGTACGATTCGGTTTCCATTGCCAACAGGCATTTTCTTGGTCAGACGAGTAAATGGTTCGGCAATCTTAGCGAAAGCAGGAATGAACCTTCTGTACCATGAACACATTCGTACAAAACTTAATAAGTGCTTCAAGTTTTTGACGGGCCTACTATTAGGCGTAAATATGTCAAGAAGCTTGTTAAGGTAAATTTTAATGTCTTTGACATCGATTGATTATAGATGACTAATTAATATCTCTGACTTTGATCGATTATAGATGAGGTGTTAGGGAAGAGATTACTCTCAAATTCACTTAACTCGCAGTCCTCATCATAACTCTTGAGACTAGTCATTGCATCTTCGTAGAGTGCATCTAAAAATGCGGAAGATCCGCCAGGGGACTCATCAAAGCGTCTCTTCCTGGGAGGAGGCGTCGGAATGGCTACCTTTATCAAAGGACCATATGGGCGTGGCATGCAGTCTTCGGTGTTACTTTCTTCGGGTAACGAGGGCGACAAGGAGATGTCGTCAGATGTGACTGTTGCAAGCTCGACGTTCCCAAACTTGACAAAACTCTCTGGGTAGAGTTCAAATTCCTGTGATGGATCTTCAAGAAAATGCCATGTGCACTGCGGCAAGTTCATCACAATGTGAGCATCTTGTATAAATCCAACTCCAAGTAGGGTTTTATTCCTACGCGACTCAGGTAAAACCAACAGGATTGTGAGGATTGTGCGATTGTTAATTTTTATTGGAGCCTGTGTAACTAAAACGTTTTGTCTTTTATGGACACCATCAGCCAACGTTATTCCGACTCCTAACTCCTTGAACACATATCCTTTCCTTCTGAGCTCGCAATATAACGAGTAGGACGCTATACTGGATTTGGCACAGCTATCAAGAAAGACAGCACCGGTAATTCCATCAATGTCGACATATACTACTGGCCGATCCCTGGTGTCAGCGGAAGTAGATATGGCGCAGAAACCAACATTCTGGTCGGGGCGCTGAGTTTTACTGGCGTGGCACGTCGGACAGTTGCTTCGCACTACTCCAGGAGCACCACAGCCGTAACAACTGAATTTGGGTGTCGATGGTGAAGGAAACTGGGTAACTGCTTCTTTAGCTTCAGTTTTCGTACCTTTTTGCGGTACGTTATCCCTGTCCCTTCGGGCACTCAACTTCTTACAGTTCTCTGTATTATGGCCAAAATTCTTGCAGAATCTGCATTTCATTTTAGGTGTGGGGACTAGTCGGGCATCTAACTTGTGTTCAGTAGGCTTAGCTTCATTTGAACGAGAAACACCGACTTTCTCCTCAAGGACATGTTCAACCGCTTGAGCCGCCTTTAAAAGCTGGTTGAAGTTTCTGACCTCAGCTCGAGGAATCTTTTCGCGGATATCAAGGCGTAGCAAATGATAAATCATATCCAACTGCTGAGTTTCTGGATGGCCTGGACTAGGTAATTGAGAAAAGAGCAGTCGCTTTCGTCGTACAAAATCCTCAGTAAGTACTCCTGAGAGCTGTTTCTCTTGCATTATGTCGGAGTACAGCAGATATGGCTCACGAGTCGGCGCGAAGTTTTCGCGCAGGCGGGCTTCAAAGTCTGACCACGAAGTCACATCCTCCTTTACTCCTAACCACCAGACTCCTGCTTCACCCTTAAGCAGCAAGGGAAGTTCGTCTAGAGCAGTCTTGTCACCCATATCAGCGGAACGCTTAAAAATATTTATAGCAGACAGGAAGGCTTCAACTACTTCGGCATCCTTTACGCCATCATAATGGTAATTGCAATTTGTAAAAGACCCTTTTCTAACAGGCTGCGCGCCGGGAATCCTTTCCAAAAGCTGCTGAAATTGTTCTGGAGATAACATCTTCACAGATTTTTTCTGTACTTTAACCGTTGTAAGCCGTCCGGAGCGTGTGACGTAAGTAGGTTGGTTAAGTTTGGATGATTTTGTTATCTCAAACCCTCTTCCACTCATTAACAATGTAGGTCGTCTCTCGTAAGCGTCGTAGTGCAGGCGAACGTTGTCTCGTAGATGCTCTACAGATCTCGTAGCACGTCGTATCACGGTGACGTCACGTCGACGGGCCTCACGTCAGGGCGCCAGTTGTAAGGGGAGGGGGTGAAGGGTGACAGTGAATGCTGGTTGATACTACAGTATTTATTGAGTGAACGTAACTCCAGAGTACTGACAATTGTGACTGTGATGCGCGCCGTGCTATCAAGGTGAATCCCAACAGGGGTGGAAGTCCACTATGATAACAACGGGAATATCTGGGTACTTGACACTAAAACGTCTCAACAAAGGTGAAAGCGTATAGCGTGCGTGTATCCAGGCCCTAGCCGGACGGAACGGAACCGAACAAACATTTGTATGCGGCCGAAGGTCACTATTCTTAGTGAGATAAACGATAGCGAGATCTAAATATCGTGATACGACAGCTGGTGCCATCTAGTTGTGAGTTCGGTTTACTTGCGTACATTGTGTTACATAATGCTTTTTCTTTCGCTGCTTATTGTATAGACATCTACCTTGAAAATTGGATTATTGTATTGAATAATAAAATGACTGTTTTATAATTAAGGATGAAAGCATTAAATGTACTGAGGAGCCCGAAAATATTGCAATAATTTCACACCAAAAGGGCTTTGATGGAATTCAGAAGGAAGCGAATTGAATATAAATTAAATTTTTCGCATTATGCCCTTTTCCGGAATAAAACATTTTAATATTCAGTGGTACATACTGGTCAGTGTTTTACTCATAATTCATTTAAGGAAAAAGTATGTATAATCTATCTATCTATCAATTTCAAAATTAAATGATCAACGAACAACAGTTATGTACAACAGTATAATTAATAAACGCCATTTTGTCTATGGTTATTGTATTTAATAAACGTCACTTTGACATAAAGACCAAGCAGGGTATATTTAAGAAGTAGAAACTTATTCAGGAAATTAATACCCGTATTTAGGAATTACTAAATACGGGTATTAATTTGTAATAATGTAATTACATTGTAAATTATTCAAGCTTCCCATTAACGCACCACAGACGAAAGCTACATGTGCGTAAAATTATTTCAGATTTATATTATCTGTAATCATTTGACTGTAAGACTCCGTTCTCAGAAGCCTTAAGCCCGGTCTACAAGGACAATTGGTCGGAAATTACCCAGCGATATGCAGAAACAAACATGAAGCCGGTTGAGTGCTAATTGATTTCTGAATTCGGTCAACCCTCGACTTCGTAGGGTTGCCACGTGATTAAATAATTCAATACAGTTGTGGAAAACTATTGCTAAGTAATAGTGGTTACGTTTTGAGGTTAGAATATTTTATTGGTTAATTCTTAAAATCTACCTATATTATATTAATAAGATGGTTAATAATTTATGAAAAAACTTATAAAAAGGTTTTATTTTCGTAAGAGTATATTTTAAAAAGCTTGACTCACCGTACCTAATAAAATATATTTATATTTCCTTCTCCTTCCTATTCTTGACTACGCTGATGCTTGCTTTTTAGACTTAACATCTGAGCAATTGGATAAACTTGAGCGACTTCAAAACTATTGTATTCGGTTTGTTTACGGTCTCCGTAAATATGACCACGTTTCTCATTTTCGTAAGAAGCTCAAGTGGCTCCCGATCCGCCTTCGCCGGAATGTTCATTACCTACAACTCCTGTATCGAATCCTCTTCAATCCCAAAACTCCTTCTTACCTAAAATATCATTTCCAATTCCTGCACTGTGATAGCTATTCTTTCCGATCTGTGGACAGGTTAGTGCTGTCTATGCCTCCGCACCGCACACAGTTCTACGGTGGCTCTTTTACCGTAAGGGCCACCAGATTATGGAACTCCCTGCCAGTTAGCATCCGACAAGCTCAAACGCTGTCCACCTTTACCAAACAAGTCCGAAATCACTACTTGAACCTAGCATTTAACTCGGATTATTAAGATTAATTAATTTATTATTTGTGTCTTTATTTATTTTTCTATCTAAACTACAGTATGAGTTTATGTATGTGTGTATTATTGTAATATAATTATTATTTGTATATGTATTATACTATATTATATGTAATATATATAATATTTCATATGTATGTAATATGTAATTATAATAGATCATATATTTATGTATGTATATATATATATATATATTTGTACTTCCTACCTACCTCCTTTTTTTTTTATAATATTACTCCACACAGTAGGTTGCCTGGAAGAGATCACTCTTAAGTGATAAGGCCGCCTTCTGTGCTGGACTAGTTTTAAGTTTTAATTTTAAGAATTTATTTGTATGCCAGCACAATAAAGTGTTAATAAATAAATAAATAAATAAAATATTATATTAATGGTAAAATACTGTGAGTTGAATATTTGGGTCATTGTCAAATTTTGCGCAGGTAAACTTGTCCCTCAAAAGTTTTTTACTTTTATACCATTAAAAAGTTAACTGTCACTCAAAACTTACAGCAAATACAAACTTAATCGCATTATTAATAATATATTAATAAAATAAAGGCCTATTTTTTATTTTTTATTTTATTTTTTAAAGTAACATTGTGGTTTTTTCTGGTAACAGAAGGGTTTTCCATACAAATTTGACCTGTCCCAAGTAGCACTTCGTTACAGAAAATATAAAATAACTACAATTTCCAATATACCAACCCACATCAATTAAAATATTACTATAAACAGAGTATTGTAAATATTTCTAAGAGTAGATTTTAAAACCGATCAGTGTTAAAATTTATTTTATAAAAATTTTTTTAACTTTGTCCCACGTAGTGTTTAGAATCGTGTGCTCTACTATGTTACTAAATAAATAATTACTCAAAATAGAGGTGGCGCTGTTTTTGACTTTCTATTAGCTTGAGCAAGGTTTCTGCAGCCATTGTGGTCGTTCGTTAGGTCGGGGGGAGGGGTACATTGAATTTCAGTCGACCGCATGGCGTTGAACGTGCCGCGTGTTTTTATTCCGCATCAACATTGTTACCTCCCTATTGACGTAAGTAAAACCGTTTTTTCTATTATTTTACGTTCAATTTGTTGTTTAAGGGGTAATTATGCTCAATTTGAAATAAAAAAATAACTAAATGCATTATTCTATGATTTATGTCTTTTAGAATGTAAAATTTACAACTCTGTTATCATCATTCTGTTACTAAGCTTATGGTAACAGAGTTGAGTAAGCATGTATTCTTTAACTTTTGTTTGAAATTTTATATTTGTAATATTTTTTTTTCTTAATAATCGGTTTCCTAAAGTAATTTTGAGTTGTTATATGTAAATAAATCATATATAATTAAATGTAACCTTGAAGATATTGTTACAGGATATTCTGCCGTTATTAACGCCCTTAAAATGCTTCTCACGCTAGCTGAGCAGCAAGCAAGTTAAGAGAAACATATCGCAGTTATTTACAGATTATATAAAATTTAAGTAACAATTACAAACAGTAAACAAGAGATACGAGACGTATTAAAAACAATGCAACAGAGAAAAACGAAAAAAGTCTAAAAATAAGGACGGCAATGCAGTAAAACCAGTAAATGCTATTAAAAAACGCCATGAAAAAGTTAAGAATCGGAAGGAAAAGTATGCTATTGATAAAATATTTGACAAGAAGGCCGTTAAATTCTCTAGGCAGGAAATACAAATTATACAAGAGTGTCTTGCTGTGGATCAAAGTTTCATATGAAAAAAATCAGCCCACATGTAAGAAAAATGTTTTAAAAACCAAAATAAATATTTTCGAACGTGACAACATATCAAGAGTATGCAATTTATTCACTTATAGTACAAAAAGAACAACTAAGTTACTGTGTTACAACTCTGTTACTTTCGTGTCCCGAAGATTAAAGAACATATTTACGAAATTTAGGAAAAGCTATTCAATATAATACTGCTATATTACAATAGGTTAATTTGCCAGTTAATGAAGCGGTTATATGTTGTAATTAGCTGTTAATTTATAGATATTTCATGGATTTGTGTAGAATTTAAGGTTTGTTATTATTTATAAAGTAACAGAGTTGACTAAAACTTTAAATGAATTACTGTAAAACTTAAAAAAAGCTTGTACTTCTAATGGTGATTATAAGATATAAGACTGTAATTAATATAAAAGCCAAAATATGTGCAACTGGCTTATTTAATTTTATGATAAAAGGTAAAGTATAATGATAACAGAGTTGTATTTTTTTACCACCCTGACGCACTAAATCTGAAATAAATCTTAAATTATTAGCTAAACATCGCGGCCAACTTAAATTAACCCTACTTCAGTTGTTTTAACAGGCACAGGCATAAAGAAAAGTTCAATTTTAAAATATTTTCTTTTTCACATTTTTGAAATCTGCAGTTACGTTTACCTGCGCAAAATTTGACAATGACCCATTTAATATTGTAATCTCCGTGTATGATGAGAAGATTATCAACGAGCGGATATTAATTCTGTAGTTATTTTAAAGCGATTCAATTTCTGTATTATATTTAAGGATATGTTAGGTCTTATAATATATACCTACTATATTTAACATAAACACGTAACAAATTTTCTTTTTTGAAAAGAAATAATAATAATAATTTAATGTTTTTTTCTGAATCCAAGTAATTTTAGCTACATTTATTGTTATAAATACGTAAATTCAACGCTTCCCATTCATCGTCTTTCAATAAAGGCGCTAGTCATTCAATCAAATAGCAGATTCAACAAGATAACTGCGACAGGTACATTTTCAATTTTCATATGTAGAAGCGATTCTTGATGCTTCTAATTTCCATAAGAGGTGTTCTGTTGAACTACTTATAATACCTATCCCGTTTTAGAACTTAAAAAGTACTTATATACTGTAATCAATAAACAAAATATTTTAATGTTTCAGCCCTATAGCTATGTTACGTCAGATCAATATCTGGTAATGGTTAAAATGTAAAATCAGAACACGAAATAGCGTTTTGGGAACTTTTGTTAATGTAAGGGTCTTGTGGATTGAAAAATAATATTAATATTTATGAAAACAGTTCAGTATAGTTTCAAAATATTGTTGATTAATAGTTATATTTCAATTATGTTATAATTTGAATAAAGGCTGTGTTATTAATATACAAAAAAAAGACCGTGTGTGCTGAGCACACGTGTCAGAAGTGAAACTTCTTTGGCAAGATTCAAAGATACCAAAATTGTCGCCTCCATGACGTGACGGTATTGCCATGGCACGTTCACTGATTATTGAGCCTTCCGCCCGCGGCTTCGCCCGCGTTTTCAAAGGAAAACCCGCATAGTTCCCGTTCCTGTGGGATTTCCAGGATAAAACCTATCCTATCTATGTGTTAATCCAAGTTTCCCTCTATATATTATGTATGTGCTATATTTCATTGCAATCTGTTCAGTAGGTACCTAGTATTTGCGTGAAAGAGTAACAAACATACATACATCCATCCTCACAAACTTTTGCATTTATAATATTACGAGTAGAAAGTAGGATTAGTCTCGTGAAGCAATAATAAATACAAAATCAAAATCCCACTACATTTCAATGATATTTAACTCTAGACATTCCACTATCGTTTCTCTTTCCGGCACAGTCTTGCTTTCAAACCGACAGCTGCAGATAAAGTCCGATTTAACTTGGTTAAAGCTGAACACAAATGTATTGAAGATATTTATTTATTATGTGATAAATAGTGGTACCTATTTTTAGTTACAGTGATTGAAAATTATATCTTTGAAGTAGGTAATCAACTTATATCCATAAAAATCACTACATATTGTTTTCCATGACTAATTTATATACCTAAGTACTCAATTTGTTTTAAAGTTGATGGAAAGTATAAAACCTATAAACATGTGCAAATTACCATGGCAAATGTTAGTAATTCGAAATATTCCAAACTTACATACTTACATACTATAATTTTTTCTTATATCTGTGTTCTTACAGCTATATCGGGCCTTAGACAAAGTAACAATTAAAAAACGATAACGAAGTTAGAAAAGGAAAAATGTATGGGATTGACATTAGATAGACCACGTGATCTAACGCGGCGTATGTCAATCCCATACATTTTTGCCTTTTCTAACTTCGTTATCGTTTTTTAATTGTTACTTTGTCTAAGGCCCATCATTGGATATTAGAGTTCAATTTTATTTTTCCAAGTAGAAAAAATAAAGAAGGAAAGCATAACTAGGTCATACATGCACATTACCATGCCAATAATGAAGTATATGCTCATAATAAACAAGGTTTTGGCAACCGAGAGCGTCACGTTGGAGCTCATTATAAAATGGCCGCGCTCCGCCATCTTGTTGCTTGCCAACAACCATATAGTGTTCCGTTCCAAATTTGAATTTTCGAATGTTGTGAATTTTATTCTTTAAGCGACAGCCATTGCGACAGCTGTATTTTTTATGAAACACTGTGATTTAACGATATAGCAAGCCGAAGAAAAAAGATAACAACTTTCAAGCTCTTAGTTTTTGTATTTTTAAATAAAAATTTGCTTTATAATAAACTAGCTTTCTGCCCGCGGCTTCGCCCTTATTACACCTTCCTTGAATCACTCTATCTATTAAAAAAAAAGCATTAAAATCCCTTGCATAGTTTTAAAGACTTAAGCATACATAGGGACATAGACACAATGACAGAGAAAGCGACTTTGTTTTATACCATGTGGTGATGATATGTGATGGATATAACATAGCAACAAAGACATAATTGATTATATTAGCCAGGTCAAATTTACTAATTAATACAAATCATTGAATTGATAATGCCGTAACTCAATTAGTCAATTAGGATCAATGTGATAATACAGTAGTACCTAATACTTATTAAAATATAGATTTTTCATTTGTTTTTAATATGGCCTAGGATATGCAATATGCATTGTTAATAGGGAAAAATTATACCATGTAATTATCATGATTATAAAAATATTGAAAATAATTTAAAATTTAATAAGAAGTTTTCATTTCATTCATCCGACGCACAGAAAACGTCCTCTTTTAACGAATATAAAAACCACCCTAAAGTGATTTAAGCGTCGATGGAGATTCCACAAAATTTTTCCTCAACGAAAAATTTGAATGCATTAAGCTCTTCAGTTATTATTAATATTTGAGTTATTTTTGAAGACGTTAGCGAAATTAATCGCTTTTCAAGTTCTGCCCCCGTACTATGATGTTTTAAAGCAGTATTATATCCAGTGTGGAAAAAAGACAGCGCTATAAAGGTCGTCTAGCGCCATCACGTTCCCACGCTGGAAATAATACTGCTTTAAAACGTATTGGTTGTAATTGAAATAAAATTGGCCTGAAGTACCATTTATGGAATAACTTTAACAAGTTTTTATGGGTCAACGATTTATAATTGAATGTTATTCTGGATTAAGGATTTGCTATTTGTAACTAAGGGTTAAAGGAAATTGGAAAGGGTTGACCGTTTTCTTGGTATATGGGTTGATGTATAAATGTTACGAATAAGGGTATTCTGTTGGCTGAACCTGTGATGTCACTAGCGAATTGAAATATTGGTCTGTGGAATAGATGTTCTTCGTGATCAATCAAATATAGAACCACTTTTGTGTTGTCATTTCTTTAAAGGTAGGAAATAAAATCGACCAAACGCTATCATGGTCTGATCACCTGCAAGATATCAGTCGAAAGGTGTATGCAGCTTCTGGCACTCTCCGGCGACTACGTAACTTTTTGCCTGTCCCAACTAAAATTATGTTAGCTAAATTCCTTCTCTTCCCTAAAAGCTTAACCTGTATATCGACATAAAAAAAGCTCAACCTGTATATCGACGTATGAAAAAAGCTCAACCTGTATATCAACGTATAAAAAAAGCTTAACCTGTATATCGACATAAAAAAAGCTCAACCTGTATATCGACGTATAAAAAAAGCTCAACCTGTGTATCGACGTATAAAAAAGCTCAACCTGTATATCGACGTATGAAAAAAGCTCAACCTGTATATCGGCGTATAAAAAAAGCTTAACCTGTATATCGACATAAAAAAAAAGCTCAACCTGTATATCGGCGTATAAAAAAAGCTTAACCTTTATATCGACGTATGGTAAAATCTCACCTGTATATCGATGTATGAAAAAAATTCAACCTGTATATCGACATAAAAAAGCTCAACCCGTATAAAAAAAAGATTAACCTGTATATCGACGTATGAAAAAAAATCAACCTGTATATCGACGTATAAAAAAAAGCTCAACCTGTATTTGGACTAAAAAAAGCTCAACCCGTATAAAAAAAAGATTAACCTGTATGACGTATGAAAAAAAATCAACCTGTACATCAACGTATGATAAAATCTCACATGTAGAATGACGTATAAAAAAAGCTCAACCTGTATATCGACGTATAAAAAAGCACAACCTGTATATCGATGTATAAAAAAGCTCAACTTGTATATCGACGTATGAAAAAAGCTCAATCTGTATATCGGCGTATAAAAAAAGCTTAACCTGTATATCGACATAAAAAAAGCTCAACCTGTATATCAACGTATAAAAAATGCTCAACCTGTGTATCGACGTATGAAAAAAGCTCAACCTGTATATCGGCGTATAAAATAAGCTTAACCTGTATATCGACGTATGGTAAAATCTCACCTGTAAAAAAAAGATTAACCTGTATATCGACGTATGAAAAAAAATCAACCTGTATATCGACGTATAAAAAAAAGCTCAACCTGTATTTGGACTAAAAAAAGCTCAACCCGTATAAAAAAAAAATTAACCTGTATATCGACGTATGAAAAAAAATCAACCTGTACATCAACGTATGATAAAATCTCACATGTAGAATGACGTATAAAAAAAGCTCAACCTGTATATCGACGTATAAAAAAGCACAAACTGTATATAGATGTATAAAAAAGCTCAACCTGTATATCGACGTATGAAAAAAGCTCAACCTGTATATCGGCGTATAAAAAAAGCTTAACCTGTATATCGACGTATAAAAAAAGCTCAACCTGTATATTGACGTATAAAAAAAGCTCAATCTGTATATCGACGTATAAAAAAGCACAACCTGTATATCGACGTATAAAAAAAAGCTTAACCTGTATATCAACGTATAAATAAAGCTCAACCTGTATATCGACGTATGATAAAATCTCACATGTAGAATGACTTATAATAAAGTCCCATGATAAAGTCTCACCTGCATATCGACGTATGAAAAAAAACTCAACCTCTATATCGACTTATGAAAAAAGTTCAACCTGTATATCGACGTATGATAAAATCTCACCTGTAGAATGATGTATAAAAATATTGAATTTTGAATTTTTGAATTTGAATTTAGCTCAACCTGTATATTTACATATAAAAAAAGCTCAATCTGTATACCAGTAAATCGGTCAGGAAACCTCGGAGAAATCGATGTACATACATAAAAAAAAACATACAGGCCGAATCGATAACTTCCTCCTTTTTTTGAAGTCGGTTAACAAAGAACAAGTTATTTAGTCGCATGGGACCTATTTTAGGGTATAATTTTTGAATCTGAAGATAGAAAATGTAAAGAGTAATCTAAGCCCCTTTTTTACAGCGAGGAACATCTCATTCTTAGGGGATTTTCCTCTGGCTACTGAAATAATAAAAAAAATAATTTGTCTAGTTTTTTCAATTTATCCTTAACATACATAAATCATTGTTTCCAAATTGTTTCCTATAAATAGAAGATTAGATAACATAGCATTGTCATGAAAGCAGGTGTAGGAACAATAATTATTTATGACAATATAAGTCTTCGGGCTGTGACTGACAGTTTCAACAAAGGCACAGACAGACAATGTGACCGTACGTTGTAGCTGGAGGCTTAATATTAATGTCAAAATAATATATATTGTATCTGTATATCTGACTTATCTGTGTAGGTGTAAGTATACATATAGTCTGTTCATTGTATAAGCTGGTGATGCATTTTGGGTAGTAAAACTTGATTTAAGAGGGTCTGAATAAATGTCTTCTATTTCTCTTTCGCTCCGCACATGGATTTGCCCGCTGTGTATAAAGACTAAAAAAATATATAATATTAAACCTTTCATTGAGATTTGAGAACCACAGCTCTATAAAGCTCTAAAAATCTTTTCCGTAATTTTAAAGATCTAAGTATACATATATACAGACAGAGGAAACCGATTTTGCTTTACACTATGTAGCGATTTAAATGTTATCTTACTACTGCATTATGTGCTTTGCTGGCTCTTAAAAAAATCATAATTAAGCATATTTAGAACTAACCTGGAATTAACCTTTAAGGAATCAATTGCTTTGTTGACCATTTAACTATTATTTACAGAACAGACAGAACGAGGCTATCGTTGAATGAAAAATATTTGTAAAATATTGATTGAGAGCTTTTTCTATCAGATTCACTCATTGTTATGAATAATTTTCTTTTCTAACAGGATAATTTCTATTGCATATTATTTCCTTCAAATTAGTTACCAATATAGTATTCCAGCGATTGCTTCAAACGGGAACTTAATATGTTACAAAATATAGACAGCACAATTATTAATGTAACGAGAGATTCGTTTCGATATTTCTGATAAATAAGGAAACCGTATTACAGTTTATTATGTTAGACGCTTTCAGGCTGAAATTGATGATGGGTTTACGAAATAACATTTGCGCTAAATGACGTAGATTTGATGTGGCTGCAAAATCGTTTGCTTTTTAAAAACGAATGAAGTTCGTTAAGATAATTTATGTTTGAGCCATGTTTCAAATGGTTCCCTATTACTGAGAAGGAATATAGTATATGTATAAACAGACGTTAAAATATCACGTATTATTTTTTACTTTGATGGAATTTAAACATTCATAATGAGATAACAAATTATTGTCTGTAATAATTATTATGAAAAAGAAACGTTAATAAGTTATTATAAAGGTAACCAGTTACCAGGTAGGTAACCAGCTTTACCAGTTTAAAAAAATTAAAAAAACCTGCGAAAAATAAGCTACTAGTTTTGAACTCTTTTTTTACAGAACTCTACATGTTTTTTATACAACAACCAAATAATTCAAGGTCTTCAGCGCCATTACATTTCGTGGTCTTGTTGCACGACTCATGATGCGAAGCATCAGAGAGTGCTTTACGATCGAAAAATTTTTTTCGCCTCATTTTTGCAGCTATTCTTATTATTATAGCCTTGTTAGTTCACGGAATCAAGATATTTTGCATACTATTGTCCAGATAATTTAATGGAGATTAATCCCATACTTTTTAAAAATTGATTTACTTCAATAGAATTGGAAAAAAACACCGAAATAGGTCAAAAAATTTTCCTGTCCGTCATGTGTGAAATCTGAAAACACTATAACTTGTGAAAAAATCCATCATTTGAGTTAATTTTTTTTTAAATATTCTAATCGACGATTGTAGGTGACTGAATGCGAATGATTAATTAATTCAGTGTCGTTTAATTGCAATTAATAAAAAACGAAAACTACAATAAGTTTTTTTTTTTTATATTTCATAATTAAATGAGCATTATGAGTCGTGCACTTTTGGATTTTCCAAATTTTATTTTACAATTACGTTAGGCCACATGATTCATGAAAGAAAAGAGACAAAACTTACGAGAGAGCAAAATTGATGTTATCTGTAGGGTTGACTCGTATTAGTTGAAAAATTGTGCGTTTTATTGTATTAGCACCATAATATATTATAGCTGAATATTTGTCTTTGTCTTCGCTGGGCTGCCCCCGAAAAAGAAAATACAATATAGGATAGGTACCTACTCGGTAAATAATAATCATCTACTAGTTAGTATGTAGTAGGTATTTTATTAAATTGGTCGAGTAGTTTTTGTGTAATCGTAACAGATACAGAAATAAGTTACATTTCATATAAAAATAATTGATTCTCAAATATTAGTCATTTCTTTATAACATCGGTTTATACTTCTTACTACCAATTTAGGTATCTACTTTTATAAAAGTGCAATAACACTTTTTATGGAAGAAACAATGGGCTAAAGTTAAAATATATTTCAACTAATTGACCATAAAGAGGGAAGACTTAATTTTATACGGACCGTAGCCTCGAATATGTGTTCAAGAGTGAAAAATATTAGAAACAATTTCGTATAAATACACTTTTTTAATAAAAATCCATTCAGCAGATTTTGCCATCAAAACCATACACTTAAAATCATATTTATAAAATTATGTATGGCCATTCTATAGGTATGTATATGGGATAAAAAGAAAACATTACAGTAAACAAAATTTATTGTCAATCGGTTTATTTACAACGAGACTAGCATCTTACGTTAATCATTATAATACATTTACATCTGGTGATGATATATTAATTTCGGTATATCAAAACAATACAAATAAATAGATAAAAAAGACGTGTGGCACTCGGGGACTGCCGCGGTAAAGCTATTGCATACTATGCCTTCAAGCCACACCTCCGCGCCCGTCGGAGTGGGGAGCGTGAGGTTTTTCGTTACTAAATTTCTGGATTCGGTCCCCGCGCTCAAGGCCCGCGAGAAGCTATGCAATAGCTTAATAATACATTCCATAAAAATCAACATAATGTTCCGTACGCTGAAAATACTAGGAAAAAATATTTTTATCTTTGCGTTAAAAATTCATAATCGAATGTTCATTATAAGCTCACACATTTGATTTAACATTGCCAATGTAAACAAACAATTCATTTATTATACTACCAATTAATGAAAGCATTTGCGTAATATGCAAATGGTTGAATATTGAAATTTTCTCTGCTCTAATTCAAACGCTGTACCATGGACGTATAAAAAAAGACGGACGGTATATCGCCTAAACATTGAGTGAAGCCTAGTAATGGCGGCGAAACATCCATGTGTGTGTGCCATGTTGCCATGGCAACAGCTGTCCTGATGACAATGGCGGCTGTATTTTTTTTCTATAAATTTTGCCGTAATAATTTTGTCATTAAAACATAAAAGAAATAACTTGCTTCCCTGTGGAATGTAATCCCTTGTGTTTTGTTATTTAAAATTGTACTGTTGCGGCACCATTTAACCACACAAGACGGCATTTTAAATATTTTTTGTGAAACAGTGACGCAGTTAATCAGTCGGTAGTTCACGACGTAATGGCGGCCGACTAGCTTACTATGGTGAGAGTGTGTGCGTGTTTATTGTCTTTACACGATCGCTAGCTTACTATGGTGGCTTCACGTTGTTTGTTCGTAATACGGTGTCCGTCTTTTTTTATACGTCCATGCGCTGTACTCCTAAATTCTGCAGTATTAACGCTATTGTATTGAACGGGAACATTTGCGAGTTTGCTTCCATTTTGTAAATACATCTAAAATTATAATTTGAGCAGTATTTATGTTTATTAAAGATATTTAGGCCCGATTTTTCAATGCTTGGATAAAACTTATCCGTCTAATAAAGTTTTACACGATAATACATATTAAAATGTCACCTAAACTGTCAAATACGGGCAATTAGAATACGTTTTTAAAATGGTAGTTTTATACATTATTCGACGAATAAGTTTTATCCAAGCATTGAAAAATCGGCCCTTAGAATATCAAATTATCAAGTTATAGTAATGGTACTTACATCCTTTTGTTTTGATAAGTACTGTGGCTGTATTATGACCACTTATTTCTAAACAGATTACAACGTAATTCATATTATGATCGCAATAACCAGCCATGGATAATTATTGGTACGGGAGCTATTAACGTTAAAAAAAAAGTCATTTTAGTATAGTTGGTTTTTTGATATACTGTTCCTCTTGCTATTTCGGTTAGAGTCCGGGCTGTCTGGCTGGTCGCAGTGGTTGCGTTTTTTAGTGCGCATCTCATCTGCACAGGATAATTTCCTTAATTTAAAGTCATTTTTTAACGCGTAATTTTTAATATTTTGCCTTTAGATAGATCCATCAGACATAATTTTTTTATTGCAAGACGTTTTTTTCGTTGTTAAATAGGTGCCAGACGCAATTTTTTATTTCGTTTTTATAAAAAATTTAAATTATTTTAGAATGTCTGTAAATTTCATATTATGTTCTTCAAACATAATATAATCTAAAATTAATTAGCCAGACGCTAATTCGATTGTTAAGTATTAAATATGTACAAATAAAAACGTAGTGAAAGTAGGTAAGTATAACAATTTGATGATTGTGTATATGGAGAGATAGTTTAAAGTGCAAGAGAGATAGAAAGGGTCGGCCGCGAAAATTAAATAACAATAAAAAATAACTTTTTTTTTCGAAAGTATAAGATGCATAGAAATTGAATTGTTCCTACTCTAGGATTCCCTGTGTTGTGGGAACAAGTACCTTCCATTGGTACATTTTATTCCTTAGGCTAAAAAATAAACTATTAGGGTACATCAACAATCTTCTATACAAAACAATTTTTTTATTACTTAACTATTAAGTTATGGGTTTAAATGAAAACAGCGATTACATAAACTTATTTATATTGTTTCCAATAGCACATTGCCTAATACCACACATTACACACTGCGTACAAGAAGAAAAAGAACCACAGACAAAATACAGTGTTGCCAATACAAGTTAAATTTTCTAATATATAATCTAATATTAACTAGCGACCCGCCCGGCCCTGGCTTCGCACGTGTGCAATGCTGATACTAAATACACTACAGAAAAACTGTGAACGTTGAATATAAAAACATAGCGGCCCGCTCCGGCTTCGCACGGGTATAAAATATATAGCCGGGCGGCCGGCTGGTACCGCCGCAAACGCTACGTCCCGCAATTTTTAAATCTGTAATATCTTCGAAAATATTCACTTAAATCATACGGTGTAAAGGGCCATATAGATCTATATTAAATGAACAATATATTCAAGGTCTTTAATTGGTTAAGGATTAATGCTGTATTGGTTAAAATCGCTTCGAAAATTAGCCATTATTTGTCGTAAAAAGTAAATGACAAAAAAAGTTATTGTGGGTTATCCATAAGAGATAGATGTCTATCTCTTATGGATAACCCACAATAACTTTTCTTTTTTAACAGAAAAGTCCGTGATGGTAGACCTTTTCAATGTGTACTATAGTTAGTACATTATTTTGATAAATGATATTTTGTTAATGATTTTTGATTTTTTTTGATTACGGGCGAAGCCGGGGCGGACCGCTAGTATACCTATATAAATTCATGCTAACTACTTTAGTTAAATTCAATACAAACTTAAACATGCGAGTGTGTGTGTGTGTTCACGTGTGTGTGTCGTGTGTGGTGTGGTGTGTGTGTATGTGTGTACATCAATATTGAAACAAACTTTCTAGTTGTTTACAGATGATGGAATATTGGAAAACAATAACAATTCCTTAGACGATAACATAAATAATTCTGACAGTGTGAGGAAAGATGATGATGATGATGATTATGAAGATGGCTTTTTAAATTTAACAATGTAATTGTTTAACCTTCATTGATATAGTTTTTATTCCATTCTTTTCAATGTATGGTAACTTTAATTTATTTTTCACTTTTATGTTTTTTTTTTCATTTTAGCTTTTATTTATAAGAACAAGTGTAAATAATATTGTATTCTTGCAATTATTTCCTGTCGCATAGTTAAAATACACTAGCTGATGAGCTGCATGCTTCATTACTTTTTTTTTATTTATACACATTATTTAATACTTAACAATCGAATTAGCGTCTGGCTAATTAATTTTAGATTATATTATGTTTGAAGAACATAATATGAAATTTACAGACATTCTAAAATAATTTGAATTTTTTATACAAACGAAATAAAAAATTGCGTCTGGCACCTATTTAACAACGAAAAAAACGTCTTTCAATAAAAAAATTATGTCTGATGGATCTATCTAAAGGTAAAATATTAAGAATTACGCGTTAAAAAATGACTTAAAATTAAGGAAATTATCCTGTGCAGATGAGATGCGCACTAAAAAACGCAACCACTGCGACCAGCCAGACAGCCCGGACTCTAACCGAAATAGCAAGAGGAACAGTATATCAAAGAACCAACTATACTAAAATGCTCTCTTGTCAACGTTGGTAGCTCCTATACGATATGGTACTATATGAATTTGCCAGTCAGTTCAATTCACGGCGTAAACTGACTGGGGATAAGGTCATAATACGGCCCCTGGATACGAACCCCTATTTGTTTTATAAAATAAACTACTTTTTATTAATTCCCTTGTTTACAATGTAGTTGCAAAAGTTTAGGTTTTCTATCTCGTTTTTATTCCGCATGCATTTTTTAAAAGTTTGTTTCAACAATGGTTTCAACTTTGGTTATTGTAGTTTGATCAGTTGTTGTAGCATTTATCATGGGTTTCATTTTATCTTTTTATTTAGAAATAATTTTTAAAAAACAATATGGTTTGAAAAACATCCTGCCCCCCTAGTCAAGTGGCTTTCTGTACAACTTACGTCAATCTCATACATTCGTAGTCTATTCTATTGAACGCTACGCTAACAGAAAGCCACTTGACTAGGGCGGCTGTTTAATGAGTAAGGTTTGAACAAGGGGAAGTACCTATAGATAAAAAAATATGATATTATCATTTCTTCATGATAATTAACGAAAATGGGCATTAATTATAAATTTTCAAACATAAAACGAGCTTGAAAACTCTGTAATTTGAAGCGATGTGCTTTTAAACTTTTACATAAGTAATTAACGGTAATTTGGAAATATACCGAAACGTTGTATATTACCACCAGAAATTTCTACTTAATAAATGTCAAATGACGTCATACATCAAATCTCCCCAAACACACGCTTTGTGAGTTCCTAATTACATTTTAAAAAGTTACAGTAATAAAGTAGGAAATTTAGCGAATATTATACAAACTTTTTAGAGATTTGCCGTCGTTTCCATATTTTTATATGGATTTATTTAAATATAAGAATATAAAACGACTCTTTATATATTTGAATGTTCAGATTTTGCTTCAAGCTTGATTTTAAAACATATCTTAGCTGTATGTTATTATGTACCAAAATACTGGCCAGTGTAATTTTTTGCTTTTAATTTATTTTTAATATGTGCCTAGTCTTAATTTTAAGATATAGTAGATAGTAGATAGAGTCTTCGTTATGTTAGAGAAAATTCAAATATAATAGCTTTCAAATTGTTTTTTTATTTGTTTATGTGATGAAGATTATAATATTCTGATGAGTGATGTGTTGAAATGGGCGACACTTTTTTCTGTAGTACACTCGGGCCAGTATAGTAGCTTTTTCTGATTGAAGTATTTTTAACAGAACTTTATACAAGAGTAAGTACATTAAATGTAAGGTATTGCGAATAAGTTGCTAGAATATTTGTATACGAGATGTAAAAACTTTATTCAAAATATTATCTCACTGTTATTAGAATGCTTAGCAAAGCACAAAAATGTGACATTATTGCATTTTTATAAACACTAAACATACAACAAACAACATAATCTATAAACATAGTGACCTAGCGTCATATAAAAATTTGTATTAAAACTAATCTTAAACATAGGTATACATTTGACGAACAATGAAAACATTAAATACATTGAGGTATTATTACTACGTATAGAGAGGACACAGGCTAGTGAGTCATACACTTTGTAGATATTCTGCCTCGTATTACTTATAAATTAAAACCAATCAACGTAACAAAAAATATTGTTTATCTTATTAAAAAAATATGAATAAACTTATCAATCGAACCAATCAATGTAACAATAAAAAAATGTTTGAGACGATTGGCTCTAACTCGTGTTACAAATAGTCTAGTAGCGATGTCCTCTCTACTACGTAGTACATAGTAACTCAATGGTTAAATACAATTATTTAAGACATTAATAAGAATAAAAGGCACTACACATTTATATAAATTTAATTATAATTAAAAATTACAAGTATTGGTTAATCAAATTGTACACAGACGATTCTTGGTAAGAATCAAGTAATACAATAAAAGTAACTAATTGATAATATAAAAATAAATTAAGAAATTATTAAATCGACGTCGTGAATTACGAATAACGTAGCAAGAAATACATATTATATTGGAAAAAAAGTGATTCATAAATGAAAATGTTATGTTTCTCTCATTTGTTCCAAGTATTATCTTGTTGAGATTATTTCCAAGAATCTGCTGCTACAATATACTTCTTTGTTCTTTAAATATTTGTTAAAATTAACATCTAAACGGGTATAATAATGTGAATAATAATTATAAACATATTTAAACGTTTCATCTCGTTCTATCATCACACGAAGAAAAAGGACAGATGATTTTTCAGCTTTCGTGTTCAATAGAAGCTTAGCTTCCTCAATAGAAGCTTAGCTTCCTCTGTCCTTTTTATTTACATGTGGTTAGAACGAGATACACATTTTGAAATATGGCTACATCAGTTTTTATTAGTGCTATAGTCAAATTTATAATAATAATTACAACATCAAATCCGTCTGTGCATACGCAATTATTATTTACATTTATTTTAATAAACACATATTATAACTATATTATTACCGTAATTTATATTAATTTTATAATACAAGGCAAGGATACAAAATCTATTGAATTTTCTTAATAAATAACGAAGGATTTGTGGTTTGGAAGGAAGGGATTACAATGGACCCTGAATAATTTTATTATTCAAATTTAAGATTTTTGTATAGCCTGAATTATATAGATTTAAATTTAATTATTTAATGGTGGCTACTCAGTGTCATTGAATTAAAAATCGGTATTAATGTTTGCATGATCAACCTAAGTCTCGTGCTATTTGACTGTGTAGTGGGCAGTGGCTTCTTTACATTTTTAAACCACACAAGGAAAATATCTCTGAACGATTTTTAATATTCCAAACTATGATTATATTAATAAAAATGTAGATATACATATGTATATAATACGCATTCACATAAATGCATCTTAAAACTAGGCCAATTATTAATCTATAAGTGTGCTATTTTCTTCAAGAAAATGAAGCATATATTCGTCTCTTTCCTACATTAGAGAATCAGAGTGCTATCTCATTTCTTTCACGAAAATGCACATTAACTATGACTTTGTAAATTACCTATCTTTTTTTAAAGTAACTTTTTTAATTATATAATCACACGCCTGAATCTATCGTTATTCGTTCTTTGATGCTATTGAAATTTACGTTATAAATTTTATCTATTACTAGCGTACATCGGAAAAGATATTATAAAATACTAAATATATGATATACATTGTTATTTGTTATTACTTATTAACCTAAATATAATAAATAGGACTCTACAAACTCCTACTTAAAATATTGCTGATACGTTATTTTATGATAACACGAAGTTTGTGCACGATTTCTATAGTCTAGTCTATTATTTTAATAGATTTACTTGAAATGTAAAATATAAACCATAGATTATAGAAATCAGGCATAAACAAGGAGAAAATACTGCATCTCTTAATCCTAAATATTCTAAACATGTATTTAATAAATTCTTTCAAACGTTGGCACATATCACTAGGTATATCTTTGGCTTTATTTTAAGGCCGCCATGTTAGATTTCATCCTGATGAAGCACAGGGCACATTGACAGCTGTCAATATTATTATTTTTGCACGCCTCATATGCGAAGCGTTGAGGTGGGTACTACTGTCACTTCGCGCAAATTTTAATTTTGCTGTGATAGGATTGTCTGAGGAAAATATTAACTGTTTCTGAAATAATTACCCTCTTATTTAGAGTTAACCAAGATTGCAAATTACAAAAGGAAGTTGCAGCAATTTAAATTCAAGGATCTGGTTGGAGTTTAAGACAAAAGAGGCAATTAACTTGGCGTAATTAACGCAACGGAAGGAAAGAAAAATCCTTTTATTTTTTGGCAAAATTAAAATATTACCTGAACTGTATACTGTATAGCACAGATCACGTAATATTTTTTAAGTACCTACTTATGATTTGTGATTTCGACATTAATCTGTCTACCTATCTCAATCCAATTTGAGATTTTAATATGTATTTAAAAGGGGCTATCTAATTTGGATTCTAAATTGAATAAAATCTTTATCGATGAAATTGCATAAATAAATCGAATAGCCAGATTGTTTATTACTTTATCTTCACTGTTGCTTCTCATTTATTATATTGAAATATTTGAACTGATTAATATTTGCATATAATAAAAGATAGATACAATGTGAACACACCTTTACATTTATTAAGAAGTTACACGACAAAAATCTTTTTCTTTCAAACAGAAATGGTTAATACAACGAATAAGTTAAGAATGTGACAGCTAGCTTTAGGAGAGCCCTCGTAAAAGGTTCAGATCGTCATAAAAGTTCTATTTTGTAACGGACAGTAATATGTGTTCTGTGGTAACGGACGTGACGTCGCCTGTCACCCCCGTCAAGCCAAGCCGCCATGTTGACATCCCCTCCTGCCAGCCGCCATGCCACCGCCATGCCTACCAGCCAGCCACGCGGAGGGGATAAGCCTATATATTAGCTGGCCATTGTTAAACGTGGATCATCTTGTTAAAACTTTCAAAATAAATAAGTGTGTCGTTACGCTGCAATTTTATTTTCTCCATTGCTTCACAAATCAGAAGCGGGATGAAACGACGTCGACCACAAGTTTGTCGACCTCCTGACGAATCAATGTCGGAGGAAGATGAGGGTACTTCTTCACCGCCTGCACGGAAGCTGCTCAAGAATCTGCTGGAAAAAGAAGTAGTAAAGGCTTTACGCAACCTGGAAGATGACCCCCAAGCTCCAAATAAGTCAAAAGTCCATCGTGCTGCATCTTTAATCCCGGAATTTGACCCTGATAGTGAGGAATGCACGGTACAAGCATGGATTCGTAAAATTGACCAAATTGGGGAAATAAATGGATGGGACGATACAACTAAATCATTTTACCTACAAGATAAGCTGCGAGGTCAAGCAAAGAAGTGGTATAATCGTCTAGAGAACTACGATTACACGTGGGAACAATGGAAGGATATGCTATTGCGAGCATTTCCTCGATATCGCGATTATGGAAACATGCTTGAAGAATTACTACAAAGGAAAAAGCAACCTACAGAGACGATGACAAAATACTATCAAGATAAAATCGCCATGTGCTTCCGATGCAAGTTATCCGATAGCGCCAGCGTTTCCTGTATCATTCGTGGTCTGCCACTATCGCTACAACCTAACGCTCGAGCTTTCCAATGCCACACGCCAGGAGAGCTTTACGAAGGATTTTTATGTGCACTTGACGACTACCGTACTTTACCTATCGACACAAGGTTTCATAAAAATTTGGTGAGTAGGCCATCTCACCTGGATAAAAAGTCAATGCCACCCAATGTCGAAACAGACCCGTGTCCGAGATGCAAGAAAACTGGTCATTTACTGCGTGATTGCTCCCTACCTGACACACGTACATGTTTTAAATGTGGAAATAAGGGACACATTGCTGCACGTTGTTCTACAATTGCCACGGAAAATAGAAGATCTATCTCAACCGACAACATAAAAGAAGTAAATGTACTACGCCCTTATAATGAAATATACAAAAAGGTCGTTAAAGTCAATGGCATCCACGTGAAAGCATACATTGATACCGGCAGTCAAGTCAACGTTTTAAACGATCAAGTATCGAACGCATTGTCATTGGATGTCAAACCAACGAGTGTCATTTTAAAAGGATTCTCCGGTGGACTCTCAACGAGTCGTGGAGAAGTCGAATTTCAATTAGAAATTGACGGTATAACCATGAAATGCCACGCCTACTTGTCTAGCATCAAAATGGCCGATGTTAATCTTTTAATCGGTCAGCCTGTCATCAACAGCGAAGGTATGACATTGACAGTTAGCAAAGGCATAATCAAATTTAATCGTACTCAAGATCCCAATCCCATTTGCGATATTGAGGCTATCGAAGACCATGATCGCTTTAAAGTCGTCACAGTCAACGAAGAGCGACTTCTACCTGGCTCTTCCATCATTCAAGTGCGGGTTCTCGGAAATAAGGTCGGCAACGATGTGGTTACACCGCCTCGGCATCATGAGCTGCAGGGAGTGGCCTACTCTCTTCCATCCACCCTGCTCACAGGTGAAGACGGGTACATCAAAGTCATCAACATGGGCTGCGAGGCTATCGTGTGGCCGCCGGGAGAGGTCCTAACCAGGGCTGAAAGCTGCCAGGAGTCTCCTCTACAGCCAGATAGCCAGGTACTTGCCCTTACTGCTTGCCATAGATTTGCCAATCATAATTCTAATAATATAGGTCAACCCTCAACTACTGACTTATGTATAGGTGGTGTAAAATTAAACGATATAAAAATAGGTCCGTTAAATAATAAGCAACGTTCAGATCTTATCAGTTTATTAGTACAATATAAACATTGTTTTGCTAATGGTACAAAAGATCTAGGGTGCACAGATTTAGTACAAATGAAAATAAAGCTTACTAGTGATCAGCCTATTTACCGCCAGCCTTATCGATTATCGCATAGCGAACAAGCAGTAGTTCAGTCTAAAGTGATTTATTAGATGCCGAGATTATCAAAGAGTCTGAATCTAGTTATGCATCTCCGGTCATTTTAGTCAAAAAGAAAAACGGTGACAGTAGGATGTGTGTTGATAACCGTGCCTTAAATGCTATTACCGTAAAAGATAGATTTCCATTGCCAAACATAGACGATCAGGTTTCGAAATTAGCGGGCCACAAATATTTTACGAGTTTAGATATGGTTCAAGGCCATCATCAATAATTACGTGTTAGTAATGAAGATACACACAAAACTGCATTCATAACACCTCAGGCCAGGGTCATTTCGAGTACACTCGTATTCCATTCGGTTTAGCGAACGCGCCATCCGTTTTTATGCGGTTGATAAATAAAATAGTTGAATCTGTAGGTAGAACTAAAAATAATAATGTTAAAAACAAACATGGTAAACGTGAAATTTTGGCATTTCTGGACGATTTACTCTTACCCTCGAATGACGTTATGTCAGGCGATATTTTGCAAGCGGTACTTGTCAAACTTGAAGTAGAAAATTGAAAATTAAACATGAGTAAGTGTTCGTTCTTGCAAAATGAAATAACGTATTTAGGTCATAAAATATCGGCTAAGGGTATTCAACCGGGCGATTCAAAGTTATTAGCGGTGTCTCGTTTTCCAACACCGACCAATGTTCATTGATAGTGTGCGTCAATTTATCGAGTTGTGTAGTTATTTTCGTAAGTTTATTTACAATTTTGCTATCATTGCCCGCCCTTTAACCGATTTAACTAAAGAAAGCTTTGTGGATATGGAGTAGTGATCAAAACAATAGTTTCGAACAATTAAAAAAGTGTTTGTGTTCCGAGCCTGTGTTAGCTTTGTACGATCCTGTGCTTTGTGTGTAATTGTAAATTAGGAATAGCAGATTGATGGTACGTTGCGACCCGTTTTATATTTTAGTAGGGTGACAAGTAAAGAGGAAAGCATGTATCATAGTTATGAACTTGAAACTCTTGCCGTTGTAGAATCCTTGCGTCGTTTTCGCGTATATGTGTAGTAGAAAAAAAAAGGGTTAAGATTGTTACTGATTGTACAGCAGTCCGCGCTACGCTTACAAAACGTGACATTATACCACGTATCGCAAGGTGGTGGCTTTCTATACAAGATAACGATATAAGCGTAGAGTATAGGCCGGGGGAACGAATGAAACATGTAGATGCGTTAAGTAGACATCCAGTAGACACTATGAACATGAATCGTCTCGAAGTAGCGGATTGGTTTTATATGGTGCAATGTCAGGATACTAAAAGCGAGCGCTAGAATGAAACGTAACTTCGATAGGAAACGAAAATCCGCTCACATATATAAGAAGGGTGATTTATTGCTAACGCGTCAAGCACCTACTTGTTCAGCATCCAAAGTTAACACTAAACTTGACGACTTGCATTCCGGTCCTTATGTCATGTCGTAACGAAAGTATTGGGCAATGATAGGTACCAAATTAGAAGTATATAGGGTTTACGTGGGTATAAGAGTTTTAGTAGGTTAGTAGCTGCAGATTCGTTGAGGCCCTATAAAAGTATTGTTACAGTTTCTGATAGTGCTAGCAGTTCGGATGAGCAAATGGAAACCAAAGATCTTATTGATTTATTAGAGAGCTAATTATTTTTGTTGTTCCTGTGGGAACAACTGTTTCAGGATGGCCGAGTGTAACGGACAGTAATATGTGTTCTGTGGTAACGGACGTGACGTCGCCTGTCACCCCCGTCAAGCCAAGCCGCCATGTTGACATCCCCTCCTGCCAGCCGCCATGCCACCGCCATGCCTACCAGCCAGCCACGCGGAGGGGATAAGCCTATATATTAGCTGGCCATTGTTAAACGTGGATCATCTTGTTAAAACTTTCAAAATAAATAAGTGTGTCGTTACGCTGCAATTTTATTTTCTCCATTGCTTCACAATTTGGAGGAAAATATATCTCCGGCTTTGGCTTTATTATTATAAAATTATGCGTTGTAAAAGAATTTTTCAAAAGATATTCGCGAATTCTTTTAATTTTCAAACGTAAACGTAATTTTCAGGGGGTCAAATTGAATAGATTAATAAAATGTGTAATTTAAGGGACGAATGTAACAGATGTTCGCCAAATTGAGGAAAAGCGACACCTGAAAGAATAGCATAGATAAAGTAATTTAATGCATCCGTCTCAACTAAATTTCTATATTTTCCTGATCTCATATCTATATTAGTTGTGGTAGAATGGCATATATTGGTGAAATAGGTAAACTTATAACTTTACGTACACAGTACGCCACAGTATTACGCCAATATTAGGATGAGTATACATTCGTCTTTAATATAAACAGCATTTTTATAATTGAAATTAAGAAATTAAACTGTCATTAAAGGTATACAATGATTTATTACAAAGAAAATACTCTCTTGTCCTTAGCCTTACAAACTGTAAAAAAAAAAAATAACTGTCAAAAATTCGATCACGGATTCGGAATTTAACATGGCGCGTATTTACACTTAACATGGTAACACTGTCCACCCGCGTTTTATAGTCTATACAAAAACGGGGCCTTCGCTCTCCACTCACAGGACGTGTAAGTTCTCACAGTTTTTGAATTTCGAATCTTCCTTGCCGAAAATCCACGTGAGCATTTGCCGCGCTTTCATACTGGCGCGAACAACGCCTCGGGATTTGTACCAATGTGCAGGGGAAGATTCCCGGCCACCTTCCGCGGAGTACTGCTGCTTCTTCAGGCGTATCTGATTGAGGATTCCGACGAGCAATTCGTCCACATTGTGGTTGATACCCACTGACACTTCGATGAACTTCGCTTTGTATGTGCAGGCTAGGCATTTGCCGTCTGTGGACAATAACGATTGATTAGTAATATAATATTATCCGTCGTAGGTTATGTCTAAAGTGACATGGATTGAATATAATGGACTATTAATTGAATTGGCCTCTTATGTTAATAAAACTCATATTTGATAGGCACTTAATTAAGTCAGATAATAAATATGCTAAATATTACAGATTGAAATAAATGTATATTCTCATAAAATAATTGTTATTAGGGAGACGTAATATTAAAGAATAAAACTTTTTAATATTCAGTACTTAGGATAGTTCATAAAGAATAATTAAGATACAATATTTTATTCTCGTTAATGATACAGTTACGAAAACTTCAAAGTTACTTTAGAATCATTATCACAAAGTCTTTGTATAAACATCAGATAAAATACATAATTACTTAGCGAAGTAAATTTCCTGTAAAGTTCTGAAGTCATTTTTCTCTTCTATAATGTCATTAGGAAAAATATGGCGAAAATAATTTGAGGCCAGCGTCGACTCTGGGGAAATCACTTTGCCTTCATAATAAGAGCTAATGAATGAAGCCAATTTCGTCCGTTAGTCCGTCCTAGAGACTGGCTTATTGATTGTGGAATGACAGTGTAATTGAATTCAGAGGATTTGGTTGAGGATTCCTACGATTCGTGTCTCTGAGAGTCGGTATTTTCTGAGGGGAATTTTCATACAGTATCTTGAAATAGTAATATTGTAACTGTGAGCATAATTTTTAGTTTTGCTAAAATAATCTCAATTGAGATAACAATTTTAGTGTTAATGAATTACATGCAGTAGTTACAAACATAATTTTAAATTTTTACATAAAGTTACGAAGAAAGAAAAGATACAATTGGTAACCTTACATCGCATAACAACCTTTGCTATAGATTTGCAACATCTTAGACCCTTCACGTTCCAAAAAGTCAGAAAATTATAAGTAATATAAAAAATATGATAAATATTACCTTGTGTAGACACAGCACGACTCCTAGCCAAGTCGATCTTGTTGCCGACCAGCACAGCTGGCCTCGACCGCAGCATGTCACAATCCAGCAGTCTGGAGAGTTCCTGTTCAGCTTTCTGGAAGGATGCCTTGTCTATCACGGAGTAGATGATCACGAACGCATCTGGAGGCTCCGAACGGTCTATTTCCTCCTATAGAAAGATAGAAGAGAAAACATTTTACAAAAACACTTTATTATAACTAGACATTTTTCAGAAGTGCTTTTGAATCGACAATATACATAGATAATTTAATATTTAACGCAGAAAACAGTTTCTATAGAGAAGAGATATGTTCTGTTAAAATCATGTCAACTCTACATTTTACGTTATCGTTACATTTGAATAAATAATTAATTAAATAAATATAATATGTATAATAAACTGAAATGAAACACAGGTGTTTCATAATTTCAGCTTAATTCTGAAACATGATCAAGCAACGCTATTTTATCGGTTAGAAGAGTATTTTCTTGCGTTTGATTTTAAAAGCGATTCATTTAATACCCTATTTTAGTCATGAAATGGAAATAATGTTTTATTTTAAATATGTGATGAAAGTTCAATGATCTGTGATAACATTACCAGCGTAAAGGTACAATTCAAATAGAATTTCGATCAAAACTGGCCCAGTCGTTTCAAACATAAGCTATAATAAACAAAATGGATAAGAACTTTACCATTGAGACTCTATTTCTCGATAAAAATGTTCTTGTCCAGTATATCTAAATGTCTATAACAAAAACGAGGCGCGAAAGAAATCTTTATCTAAAGGTCAATGTATCATTATTGGGGAATTTGAATGATAAATGAACTTTGATTGTTTCAGTATTTGATTTATAGGCGCTATATGATTGATTACGAAGCGATGGTTCCTATTGTTGTGAATTTGATTTAGTTGATATGATTTATCAATCTTCTTTGTTAAACTTATTACCTTCATAATGTCAAAACTAATAATAAAGTCTAGACACTTTTGTATAAATATAAAATGTTCCTCACGTAGTAGTTAGATATGAATAAAGATAATTCTTAGTTAAAGTTCGTTGTAAAAATAACAGTTTAATTTTAGTTAAGCAATTCTTAAGCTGTTTGTCTGTTTGCATGTATCTTGTTAAGAACCGAAACGCTCGACTTTCTTACGGGTTTTCGTACTCTTGTTTAAGTAAATGAATTAGGGCTGGTATAAAAAATATCTATTATCTCCTGACGTTTGCAAAGTGATGGATGACGGCTCTAGCAAATTCAAGGAACTCCGTCCTTGTTATTTACATAAGCTAATTAGACGAAATTAATAAAATGTGTAGGAAATGTTGTACAGAAAATAATAATTATAATAGTCGTAATTGTAAAGTGAGTCTTAATGTGCGTGTTTTAATAATAAATATGCACAGATATTCCTTATCACACCGATTTACTCATAAAATATAATATAGTGATGATCAAACAATCTGGTAAGAACAAGGTGGTATAATAAAAATATCAAATTAGCCCAAAAACAACAGACTAAAAAGTAAAAATATACTTTTTTAAATGTCCCAAAAGTAACTTTAATGTGACCGTGAAGCTGTTTTATAAAGAATAAAATATTACCTTTACATTCATGTCTAAACCTTCAAAGGTATCCTATGTTATCTAATATCTAAAATAATACAATTCGTGAGCAAACACTGAAAGAATTTTGCAACGAAAACGTTATTGGAAACTCCATTTGTATATTGTAAATGGCATAACGTGAGAAGAATAGTTTATTATTATTATTTATTGAAATTATTCTTACAAATTATTACAATAACTTAAGTCTAAGTCCCACAAAACTGCACATGCAGTATTTCGTTGTTTCAAATCATTTGAATACGCGGTTTCAAATTTAGAATTTTTTTTCTATGATAATATGTATATGAAAAATAAATGTTAGAGGTGTTAAAAAAATCTATACTATAATAAGTATTATAAAGCTTTAAAGTTTGTTTGTATGTTTGAACGCGCTAATCTTAGGAACTACTGGTCGGATTTGAAAAATTCTTTCGGTGTTAGATAGCCCATTTATCGAGGAAGGCTAAAGGCAATATATCATCACGCTAAGACCAATAGGAACGCATCAATGCGGGTAAAACCGCAGGGCACAGCATATAAAGCTGTAGTTCTATGAAATTGTTCTTTGACAGTGATGACACACACGCACGAAAGCACAATAATGAACATTGATTTTCATATTTAAACAGATATTGTTATATGGAATCGATGGAAAACTAACATAATCGCCGGAGCATTTAAAAATGTGCTTGGATCTAAATAACTAAAGTGAAAAGTAGCAAAAACAGTTACAACATAATTAATTGGTAAAGAAACTACATCTACGTAGAAAAAGCGCCGAGTCCGTTTCTGCTGTATTCCATATATGCATTTCACATATTTTGTTTCACTGATTGATTTTCTCTAGGGACAACAACATTTGATCAGATCGAGACATTTTTGATTAGTTTCCATAGGAAATCGAACCCATGATTCCTTACAATCACGCGACAAAGAACTAGAGAACTTTGTAAGTAGTAAAATAATATTTACCTTTGTACCGGTGCAATTAACAAAGTAAAGTTCTGACTCCTCGCCGTTTAGTAAAATCGATACTTTTTGCTCTGTGCCATCTGCATCTGTAAAGGAAATTTAATAGACCGGGAGATACTGACACAAAATTTCGAGTCATTTGTAACAAGGATGGCGGTTCTACAGGGGTCTTAGTACGCAATGACAAAAAGAAAAACGATGGTGTGAACGCTGGTACCGGTGGCTTAGTGGCGTGGGCGTTTGTCGAACTCGTCGGAAAAATAGCGAAAGTCAAACGATTTGTAACACAAAAATTTTAGAATTTACCGATAGCCCATAAAAAAGAAGTAGGCGGTAGTGTCATGCCATACTTTTCCGGTGTGACTTACAGCCCGCCATACCGACGCGAATGTGTTGTTTTAAATAAAACAATTATTCAACCATTTGTACCAGGCTAACTTTTGCACAGGTAACTATCGTCGTGCAGCCATTTACGAAAATCGCCATGCCATACTTTTCGGACGATTCCAAATGGTCGCCATACCGCCGAAAATCTGCAAAAAATTTTTATTTCGCCAAACTTTTTGTACCAGTATTGCATTTGGATTTTTGGAGAGTATTTGATAAAATGTGACCATTATTATATTTGCCATACTTCTAGTAGGGGGAAAAAGTGCTGTCATACTTGAAAACTTAATTTATTATTAATTTATATAAGTGAAGATTTCCAACACATAGATCTTTGAAATTTTGTATTTATATTTGTTGATCCTCAAACTTACAGGAAAAATAAGTGCCATACTGTTACAAATCGTTTGACTTTCGCTATTTTCCGACGAGTTCGACTAACGCCCACGCGACTAAGCCGCCGGTACCAGCGTTCACACCATCGTTTTTCTTTTTGTCATTGCGTACTAAGACCCCTGTAGAACCGCCATCCTGTTACAAATGACTCGAAATTTTGTGTCAGTATCTCCCGGTCTATAAGTCAATATAATTTATCATAGAATTTTATTTAAAATATAAATTGTTTGTGTGCTATTTCAAATCAAGTTGAGATAACATTACTTGGATCTGCAATATTCACAATGTAGTATATACATTGGAAGTATTTATAGAACTACTGACTGAACTAAAATATGTAGAATTGTCATATATGAATTAAATGTTATGAAAAATCCTTTAACATCGTCTAAAGAAGCTTTAATTACCAAGTGTACGTATACATTTGTGAAATTATCATACTATCTTGATACTATCTCTATAAAATAAATAGTTCAAGTAAAAATCATTGTCTAGTTTCGATAACGCAGATTTTGCTCATCTAGCTAATTTTGTTGTGTGAAATATCCAAAAATAGCATCCAAGCTTATTGAGTCATTTCCTGATTTTAATAAAAGGCGAAGAATTTACGGAACAGTCAAAAGTTTTATTTTATACGATGCTGGCGAAAATAAAACTTCACAAAATGCCTCCGGGAGTGTACGTGACGTTTTTATATTGTGGACCAAAACAAGACCCTCTTAAGATTTACGAGCCCAACTTTTGGTCATACCGCAGCATTTTCTTAAATAACGATAATGGAAAATTATTAAGGAATTGGTAAATTTTAATTGAATAATTTAAGCAATCGGACTTTAAATTATTTGTTTCTTCGATGTTTTTAGAGGGTGTTTTAAGCAAAAGCACAGGCAAAAGTATAAAAATAAAAGACGATACAAAGAAATAGATGCAAAAGTTATGAGGGTTTTATTAAAATTTGAAATGATATAAGATTAGCTCTATCAAAATCAGAATTACAAAAGCTAACAATTTTTAAAACTGTCTGTTGATTCTAAAGATTAGGACACTCAAACAAAACAGCTTTAGCTTACGCATTGTCAACTTTATGAGCACAAATTTCATTAACTGAAATTACAAACTCCGTACTATGTACGTTTCAAATGTTTTTATAAATATAATAGTTATATTTTGATCTTATTAATAGTTAGTTATCAGGAGACATATTGTTCCTCATGTAGTAAAATAAAACTTTAATATATTATGACAGTCGCAGATACGTGGCTTTCTGTTGGTAAAATAATTTATAAAATTGGTTCAGTAAATACAGAGATCTCTACAACGACACAAACTTTACCCCTTTATACTTTTGGTATTTATTATAGATAATATTGTGTATATTCAGAGTTAACAGTTTGTTAAGTATCACTTTATGACGTGTTAGCAACTTATAGACAACTAACAAGCCAGTTCTGAGGAAGTTGCTCCTTTGTGTGATTCTTCAGTATAATTATGTTATGTTCATGTAACTGAACTTAAGGTAAGTTGTCTCAAGCGTAATCTATGACTTTATAGTGGTAGGAACTAGGAACATTCTCAGTTTAACAGTCGGTTAAAAACAATATACTGCAGAATATATGTACATACCTACCTCCATAAATATTGTTAGAATATAATTTTAATGTTATTAGGAATTGCTTAATTTTTGTATTCAATGTGGAAGGAACTTTTTGAAAAAAGGTTAAAATTAAACAGATCTAGATTCGATAGTAATTTAACAAATAAAACATTCCCAACAATTATATACTTAGATGACTGAATTTTGATTAATGTTTCATTTATTTTAGGTTCAAATTCAATTCGAACGGAAAATTAATCCCCGAGAACCGGAGTATAAGAAGCTAAGTTCAGATTCGATGTCAGATTGAATTATAGAGTTATTTTACTAAACTTTGAGTTTAGTAATAAATCTAGAACTTTCAATAATTTACACCGAAGTTATTATAAAACACGGGTTTCCCCAGCGATACAAGGGTAGATTCATATTACAGAAAAACAATCGATTCCAATATATTTATGAACACTTTACTTTCACGTTGGAGGAAAATGTAAAAAAGCCGAGCCAAACTACTGTCTATGTATTTGTTAAATTTTTATTTTTGGTTGAACTAAAAATAACGTTTGTTAAAAATATATTTTTTATTGTCTTAATCCTGTTTTTTTTTCAAAATTTTGTTAAGATTTGTGTGTGTTCCTGGCAAATATACTATTCCAAAACTTCATACTACTAACACACATACATGCACGAATTTAAACTACACACTCAAAACTACAGCTCTATAAGTTCCTAAATGTTGTACACTAAATATTTAAACAAACATTACGCTCAAATACGTTCAGAAACAAGTCAGATTTACTATTCAAGTAAACTTGAATCCTTCAATTTCGTTTATGAATATATTTCAAAGGACGCGCGTGTGAAATGTTAGCCTCAAACGAGTCTTGAATATTTAGGTTATATTTCGGCCCTTCATTATACAAATTAATTTTCCGTTTGAATATTTGCTTGATTACAACCTGGGAATGTTACTGTTGATTTGGAATTACATTCGTCATGTGGTACTAAAGAGTCGGGCTTGTTCAAATCTAATCTATACTTAATATTATAAAGCTGAAAAGTTTGTCTGTTTGTTTGAACGCGCTAATCTCAGGAACTAGCTTATTAGTAGCTAGCTTGATAGCCCATTTATCGAGAAAAAAGGCTTTATATCATTACGCTATGACCAACGAGAGCGGAGTCACGCGGGTGAAACCGTGAAGCGCAGCTAGTGAAGAATATAAGTATGTACATACTTTTAATTACTTGGGAAGAGAAAATATTTTGAGTTTTTATCATTGGAATCTGATCATGTTCTACAAAGAAGTAAGTATATTACTTTTTAATTTTATTATATTATGTACAGCAAGCTATTACTTCCATCTCTTGAAAAATAAATTGATTCCTATCTATTTGTTTAAAACAATATACTTATTACATAATGGGATACATTTTAAAATAACATATAATATTAACTACTAAACATTAAATATTCGTAACTGTTGAAAAAGTTTTGTACAATGATTACCTACAACAGTGCATATAACAATACTTTTGCATTTAAAATTAATTACAAGCGAATTGCTACTTATTACGTTGACAAAGGTGTAATTTCGCTTTTAGTGATTTAAATTGTTTAACTATTAACCACGAGTATGGTTAATAATGTCGAAGCAATATATCTATTTTTATAGCTATCTATAGGTACTAATATTATAAAGCGGAAAGGTTTGTAATAATGTATGTATGGTTTACACGCATAAACTACTGACCGATTTCAAAAATTCTTTCACTATTCGAAAGCTGCATCTTCACTGAGCAACATAGGCTATATTGCATTTTCAAAAAAATTAGTGATCCTTACCAAAAATGCAATAATGTAACCCAAGGTGTAAAAAATTCCTTAATAAAAATTCTGTCATCGCGTGCGCTGCGGAATCTATTCCTTGAAGTACGAGGATGGTTCTTATGAAAAAAAAAAACGTAAACATGTAGGTACCACGGGCGAAGCCGGGGCGGACCGCTAGTATTAACATATATTTTATAGTGGCTGGCTGAAATCCTCTTGTGATAGAGGTTGGCAATATTATAGGCTTTTCTCGTTTCGTAGTATTATTATAGTTTTATAGATATACCTACGATACAAATAGCGAAGATAGAAGTTAGGTATTCCGACAATGACATTTATAAAGGTTTTATTTTTACCTATCTTGAATCTACTGCAATGTTATTTTCAAATTATAACTACTGTGTTTTTTATGAAATATCTCATTAGTTTCATGGCGCATTAACAATCGAAATACACGTAATTCAGATAATAAATCTATTTTCAGATATATTTAACACAAATAATAAAAAAGTTTGAGTTTTGTACAAAGTGAAAACACTTTCAAATAAAGGCATATATTTCGACATTTATTGGTCTTAAACAATTCTCACTACTATATAATTTGGGTATATTATTTAGGTACATGAGTGATGTAGCGTGTACAAGCTCGGACAGCAAACAGATTGAATCTCCGGGCACCAATTTACATGCACGTCAGCTAAGACACACAACGGTGTGCAATCATGGAGCGATTTGCAACTAAATAGCATTTAGATCGACAACCTGACTATGTAATTAATTTGTATTGCTAAAGCTTAAAAATTAAAGCTCAAATTAAATTTTTCCTAAATTAAAGTAGACTTTTTTAAAAACCGCTTTGTAAGTAAGGAAAGCACGCGACCCCAGGCATCTTCGAATAAAAAAATAACTCCATGTAAACAAAACATGTAAATTGGAATAGGTAACTACTAGTCAATTCAGTTTAAGTAATTTTTTGAATAGGTATATTATTTTTTTGCTAAAGATGGATCCAAATTGAAATATAATATTGTAAGTTTAAGTATTAAATTTAGATTAAAATGTAGTGTAAATTGTATAAGAAAGATGTATTAAAAAGGGGCTACATCTGCCAACAAACTGTTTTACAGTTTAGCAGAGTACTATGTTGTTATGTGTGTGTTTTTTGTTCTGGAATGAAAAATAAAATAGTGTGGACACTGGCAAACGAATATTAAGAACCGCGTCGAGGGTCGAATAAATCTCATAAGATAATATCTAAATAACCTGGTTAAAAACAAGATCCACATTTAGGCGGTTTATATTTTCCCCAAAAGAAAAATCAATTTCAGAAATTTCCCACTAGGGACACGGGATTTAGTTACTATATTTAATAGAAAGCCCTGCTTCGGGAATGAAACACAGACTTACAATATATCGTAGATAGATATTTAAACCTCTTTCAGATTGGCTAAGTAAAACTAATAAACAACCAATATACACATTTTGGGAACAAATCTATACTAATATTATAAAGCTGAAGAGTTTGTTTATTTGAACGCGCTAATCTCGGGAACTACTGGTCCGATTTGAAAAATTCTTTCGGTGTTAGATAGCCCATTTATCGAGGAAGACTATAGGCTATAATATATCATCACGCTAACAAGGAGCGGAGAAATGCGGGTGAAGCAACGCGGGGAACAGCTAGTATTAGATTTAAATAAAAGTATTCGTATGAAATTCAACAATGAATTCATTTTGTGGTCCATTTTACAAAGGCATTGAGACTATTTATTCAATAGTTTCTTGTCTCATTTCCATATAAATATTTATCAAACTTTAACTATATTAAAATATAGTTTTATCAACCCTTTATATAATATTTTTCAATTTATTTTCCTTTCCCTCTTTGTACAATTTGAGATATAAACTCATAAAAAAGAATTGGTCTGGCGCAGCACAAAAGGCTGATATCGTTCTGGCTCATAGAGAGAATCGATTTCAAAATAAGTCGCAGCTTATAATGCACCAGGGAATGCAATGTCCATTTTAGACACAATAAATACTTTACTAGCTTTCGCTCGTGAATGCGCTCGCGTGCTTTACATAAAAATATATAAGTCCACCCTTAGTACATATCATGTTCATAATCTTAATCTTATCTTAATATATTACATAAATCTCGTGTCACAATGTTTGTCCTCAATGGACTCCTAAACCACTTAACAGATTATAATAAAATTCGCACACCATGTGCAGGTAGATCCAACTTGAGAGATAGGATAGTTTAACACGTTCGCTGCATTACGAGATCTATCAGATCCCTTGCAGGACTTTTGTTTTGTGCGTTGAATATAATCGTGTTTTTCACTCCTTGCGGGAGGATCTAACTTGTAAAGTTCTTTAAGTATGAGTAGGACAAATATACATATTTGCTTCCTACTTAAAGCTGATTTCAATAACATTAAAAAATAAATTAGAGATGGATTAGGTCCCTAACGCACAGTACTGTAATTATATTCATTCCTTGCGTTAGGAGATATGTCGGTACTCGTGGAATCGTAGGCCTCGTAGACGCAAGAGAGGGAGGGTAGGCGGCGCGGGCGCTGCGTGATTCGGTTTAGTGTTGTCCTAGCATCGATGTGGGAGCTCGCTCGTTTTGGAAATAATACTCGCGTATCTAGGTGTTGATTATTTTTTATAAACTAATGAGTTCTTTTAAAAGAAAAAAGTGTAAATATTCTATTTATTTTGGTGAGATTTCTAACAAACTCAAACTCAAACATTTATTTATTCAATTAGACTTCTTCTACAAGCACTTTTGAAACGTCATTACATATTTTTAACATTTACCACCGATTCGGAAAGCAGTATCTACGGAGAAGAACATAAAATCAAAGCCGGATTATACTGCTGCATCGTCCAGTATAATAAAAATTTTGGAAAATGTTCGGAAAACGAATTGTTACCATATGCGCGCAATAAGCAATCAATGTGCTTACCATGTTTTAATGAAAAACACTTTGCATAATTAATAAAACTATTTCAATCGACAACTGGTATATTATTTTATTCCCATCACTACTTACTACACATATTGAACTATCTTCGGTTGCGATACGAGATACAATCGATATCTAATTTTTTTTTTGGTATTTGTAGTTTATTCAAATGTCATAACTGCGTGCGAACCTAGCAAAATATAAAACAATAGACTATCTTTCATCCACAAAAAACTTCAAAGTATATGTCATTGTTTTCTGGAAGATATAAGTTATTTTCAAAACTGTATCTTTAGGAGACTGATTAGGTCTCAAACGCACCAAAGGGTTGGTAAGTTTCGAGATCTTTTAGGTCTCCATAGCACCAGCTGAAAGTTCTTTGATAATGATGGCGCAGTGAACGTGTTAAACATGTAGGTACCACGGGCGAAGCCGGGGCGTATCGCTAGTATATTATAATTATAGCCTATAGCCCTCAGGGCTCACGGAACGGTGAAATATTTTTTTTTAAATCGTACCAGCTGTTTAGTTTCTGAGATTAACGCGTTCAAACAAATATACAAACTCTCATCAATCTTTGTAGAAGTATGTAAGTATTTTGTATGCGAGCTATACCGTCAGTAATAATAATAAAATCTAGTCTATAGGTACTATCTTTCTTATATATAAAAATAAATCGCAAAATGTGTTGGTAAGCGCATAACTCGAGAACGGCTGAACCGATTTCGATAATTCTTTTTTTATTATATTCCTTGAAGTACGAGGATTGTTTTTATGTAGAGAAAACGTAAATATGTACCACGGGCGAAGCCGGGGCGGACCGCTAGTCTTAGATATAAAAATGAATCGCAAAATGTGTTGGTATGCGCATAACTCGAGAACGGCTGAACCGATTTCGATAATTCTTTTTTTATTATGTTCCTTGAAGTACGAGGATGGTTTTTATGTAGAGAAAACGTAAATATGTACCACGGGCGAAGCCGGGGCGGACCGCTAGTAGTCTATATACTTAGATCATTATCTATATACATAGAAAATGTTATCCAGACACATAAAAAACATTAACATTCATAACAGTCGACATACCTTCACTTTATTTCGAATAGTGTATGTGACTATTAATCAAAATTCAGCTTTACAAAACGCCGAGTCAGCAGGCTCTTAGCGTAGCCTAGAAAGTTCATGTTTAAGTTGTTAACTTTGTCTTTGCAGCTAACCGTGTTAGCTCTAGTAACACTAGTTTGTTGATAGACGCTACTTTTTAGTGAAATGTTTCATTAATTTTGCTTTTTTACTCCTTATTGATGGTATTATCTGGATTGAAAATAATTATGTTTATAAGTGAATGGAATGCTTTTTAACCGATCATAGATTTCAAATTTATGTGGTTTATTTGTAAAATTTATAGTAGTGTGATTGTGTCGCTAATTATATAAACTATAATATTATGTTATTGTGGTGTTTCAAGTAGAAAAATCGTTTTTTTAATCGGTCGCAAATTGTCTGTATATTTGACCTAAATTCAGTCTTCGTAATTTAAAAGTTTGTCGCTTCAAAACTATTTTAAACATGTTACAATTATAAAGTAACTAATATTCAATAAATCGTAAAGATATCTATGAAAAAAAAAAACAATAGTTTATTTTAATATAAAAAAGAATATTAAAATGGATGGAGATATTTATGTAAAGACTTTTCAAAGGCCGCCATTAAGTTATTCAGAAGTTTAAGTTATAAGTTATAAGTTTAGTTATAAGTTACAGGTGTATAATGAATAAGGAATATGGGTTACCCTTAAGTTTACAAACTGATTTTATTATAAATCTTTTGGGATAGTATAATGAGCAAAACAGTATTTAACTATTTATAAAAAATTGGCAATACCGTCACGTCATGGAGTAAGGCGACAATTTTGATATCTTTGAATATTGCAAAGAAGTTTCACTTCTGACAGGTGTGCTCGTGTGTGTATACGTATATATAATACTAGTGGTCCGCCCCGGCTTCACCCGTGGTACATGTTTACGTTTTCTCTACATAAGAACCATCCTCGTACTTCAAGGAATATAATAAAAAAAGAATTATCGAAATCGGTTCAGCCGTTCTCGAGTTATGCGCTGACCAACAAATTTTGCGATTCATTTTTATATATAAGAAGATTAAGGCCTTTTATTTCCAGCAAGTATTATATTTATTGTTTGTTTACGCTGAACTCCGTAATCATAGCACAGACTGTCAGACAATCTACAATAATTTTGGAAATATATATGTTTTTCTAAATATAGATACCTAACAGTTGTACAAAATCAAATAAAAATCCTACAACTTCACGCATACATGAATACTGAGTAGTAATACAAGCATGAATAAAATGTCAGAAATATGAAGTGAAAATGTTTCAAGTATTCAGTAGAATATTTTCATCTATTCACATTTGTGTACTCGTTTACAAAGTATGAAATCTATATAAGCTTTGAACGAAAATATTGAAATAACAACGATATATTAAATGCTGATTGAAGTAAATAAGGCTTTGCAGTTAGCTAATATGAATTTGAACTTAATGCATGTTCGATTCAAAAATAGACAACTGTAAAAATCCCGTTGAATATTTTGATATTTTACAGTTGCCTATTAAATTGAATATAACTAATTATGACGCTTTTATCACTACATAATATAAAACAAAGTCGCTCTCGACGTCGTCGTCGTCGTCGTCTCAATCTATATTAGTCCGCTGTTGGACGCAGGTCTCTCCTATGGCACGCCATTTAGCCCGATTATTATTAATCTCTTGCCGCAAATCGCTCTATGTACCTATGCATAAATCTTTAAAACTATACAACGGAATTTGATGAGGTTTTTTAAAATATACTAGTTTGCTCTACCAAGTGTATTTACTAAAGTTATTCAAAAACCTTCCACAATACTTTTCCCAAATTAACATATATTTCGAAACGACCAAATCATATTTTATATAACATAACATTGCCTGCGTGGTCTTGGCATTTCGATAAGAAACTCTTCACCCGTGGGATCCTTTTTATGAAGATAAATTGAATCAATTCACATGTCACATGTCTCTAGAGGGGCCTGTTCGTAACTTGGTATTAGCTGGTAATTAAGTTGCTTGTTCTATCAACTTGTTCTGAGTTGTATTGAATAAAGATACGTCTTTTTAAGGAGACAAAAGCGGTTTTGTTTCACATAATATGTTTCTATAGCACTTTTTTAACTTGCATTAGAACACGGTTTTGTTCGCAATAGAATATATGCAATTGGTCTTGATGACAAAAAGGTACATATAACACAATTTTCGCATAAATTTTTCATCATCGAGCAACATGAACAGTTGAAGGCCTAACAAAGAATTAGGAAGTAGTAACCACCAAAAATAACCTGCATTATTACGTCTAAGAAAACATAATATAAATAAAAGAAACATAGCAATCAGCGAACACGGAACACGTAATTTGGTGCTTTCCTTATAACATGTCGGTAGCAATAAATTTAGGAGAGAAATGAAATAAATTCGTCAGATAAGCCACAACACCCAAGGAAACTCACTCCTTGAGTCAGTTACGAACTATTATATTAAAAGGAAGTCCAATATTGTATATAATGTTAGAGAAATTAAAGCGTAGAACTTGTTAAGTTCAAATATCATAGCTTTGTGCGGTAAATTGATTTGAAAATCCATCTAGAAAGAAATTGGACGTGCGTGAGTTTGAAATGTAGTTTAACATTCGATTAACGTAAAATAATTTCATATTGAAGATTTAGAAGTAATTACACTAGTAAAAGGCTTAATAAAAAATAGCGTATATTACACTGAAAAGATGTAGTTTTAATAGTAAAATAATATTTAAAAGCAGTGAACTAGATTTTGAGATAAATCGTACCTTGAAAACGAACAAAAAATAAAAAAAAAACTACTTTGTTTTTCTATTAAGCAAAATAGTTATCAAAGTTTCTGATTAGCATTTCAAAGAAGTAATGTATCAACTCAAGACTTCAATAAGATCTTATTTCGTATCTCACACAATATCATAACAGCTAATAATGCAAATTTTCTTAAAAACGCAATAAACTGTATAAAAAGGTAACCAGATTTATAAGAAATATTAGTTTGAACTAGATCTAACAGTGGCTTTGATCCTACTGCACTATGCCAAAGAATAATAACTAGTAACCTAACTAGAGTTAACCATGCGCCCTTTTATTTAGATTGAGAAAATATTTCAATATGTACTAAGTTCTCGTGTAACAATGTTAGTTACCATACTCGTCCGAAACGGCTGGACTGATTCTTATGAAATTTTGTGTGCCTATAAAAATAGATGTTGGCTGATTCTCAGATATTGGGTAGATCTGAGAATCGGCCAACATCTGTTTTTCATACCTCTAAGTGATAAGAGTAAGGCAAGACAATTTTTGCCGGGAAAATATTACCTATAATTTAATAATGTAGGTAGCACTGAGAAATAATTTTTATAATCTCGCCCATAGAGAGCAAGTTAATTATATTGGGTATAGATTGACAAACAGTTGTATGTGCTTGAGAACCCTTCTCTAATGACGTCATTTGTCTTGTTTAAGTTACAGCTGATCCCCCGACCCGAGAGTGCCATAAATGACACCTTAAACTCATGGGCTAAAAATTAAGAATATAAAATTTTTCCATTTATTAGGAAATAATACATACTTCTTGTTTCGAAAAAAAAAACTCAAAAAAGCTCGAAAATTGGGATGGAAGGCGTTGCGAATTAAACTGTAACATATAAATCTATCTATTTAATTGAAATAAAGTTTTGTAATTAGTTAAAAATTAATTTAATTTTATCATCGTGTTGCCTTGGTTTCAAATAAAAACAATTAATTGATATTTACTATGTTTGTTTTTATGTAATGCCTTCAATAAGAGCAATTTTCACTGCGGATATATATCTGTTTCTTTTCAGCATGTCTGAAAATGTATAGCTCTGTTTCACGCGTGCACAAATATTTATCGGTAACTTTTAATGTTTAACAGAATAGGCAATAAATTAGATCGATATTAATTATTTGAGTAATGTACTGTGTGTGAATTGGTAATGTTAATAGCCAAACAGATAATTTTGTTTTTGTGCATATATATAAGCTGAACATGGAGGATATTAATAAGTGAAATAGGCTGTATATTGGTTTGGGGAATAGCAGCTGTCGCACGATAATATGAAATGCAGCCTGAAGATAATTGGTTGGCTTCTATAAACACCCTTTATAGTTTATACTAAAAATGATACAAATAAACCGCACCATTCTATTGTATAAAATAAATACTTAAATCAAAGAACACTTCAATCATTTTATGTAAATAAGAAATTTAAATGCCAATCTTATTATGTCATTTTCATCTTTTATACGAACAAAAAAGACCACATTATAACGTAACGTAAAAAAACACTTTATTCATGAAAGCGACTTTGAAAAGTTAAATAATGCCGTCCCGTTTTAACGCCATACGTGTGAGGGGGACGGAAATATCCATTAAGGTGCACTCACACACATCAGTCACCGTCAAGTCACCGATGACTGATCGGTGACGGTTTGTGTACGTATCCACAAACACCAGTCACCGTCATGTTGTCCGTCAGTCACGTCGCCGGTTTGACTGAATCATTGTAGTCATCAGGTTAGTCAGTGATTAGACGTGTGTCACGCTAGAGAACATGTAGCAATTGACGGTAGCACGACGCTGACTGAACTGAGACGTGACGGCACCGGGTGAGTGGGGATAAAAGTATGGTACATGTATGGAAAGATTATTTGACGTGCCTGACCGGGGACGTCACTGATAGATTTCGTGCCGGCGACTGTCGTGTGGGAACAGAGTCATACTAGAACTATTGATACATATTTTTTTTTAATCCTGTCCGGTGACGTGCCGTGACGGTGACTGATGTGTGTGAGTGCACCCTTATACTTGTATTTAAGGCTTGAGATGTTGCTTACAAATGGAATATAAAGAGATCATTTTGTTCAATGAAATATTTATAAAACTATGAATTAAAATTATATTCACTTTTTTACGAAATGTACTTAAGGGATAAGAAAATTTAGTACCAAGTTGAGAGCTTTTCTTAATTATTATTCTTATAAACTTGTTTCAGTTACTTTTTCGTAGTTACATATTGGATAATCTCCTGTTTAATTAAGATTTTCTAGAATCTTCTGGAGATTTTATCACGAGGATGTTATGAACTAGATATATATATTCTTAAAAAATTATGAAATATTGTCCTCAAATTCTAACAGTTTTCAATACAGATATGGTGCCTTTTTCTTTTCATTTAACTTTCAATCAATTATGTCCACTCACATGAAAGGTTCTTTTATATTCTTCACCATAGAGTGATAAAAATATTTCCTGCCTACACGTGAAACGATATAGAGCAACTATCTCTTTGAACATGATTTAAATAAAAGGTATAGCTTAACCTAGGTTCATATATGACACAAAAATAAAGGAGTATTTGTTCCGATAGAATGATTCTGTACATCGCAAAAAACTTTATTCTAAGAAATTCTTGATAAAGTCTAAGATACCGATATTAATAATTATAACTATAGGCTTTCTTGAAATAAATCTTACGCCTTTCCAGTACAAACTAAGAATTACATCTGTAAATCGTAAAGCCCTGATGCAATTACGAACGATCATTGTGTTGGAACTAATCTTAAAAACCTAAAAGTACATTCTAAATGATAAAATACATATAAGTTAATAAACAAACCAAAGTTTTCATTTAAGGGCTGATTTTTCAATCCTTGGTTAAAACTTATTCGTCGAATAATGTATAAAACTACAATTTTAAAAACGTATTCTAATTGCCCGTATTTGACAGTTTACGTGACAATTTAATACTATCGTGTAATACTTTATTGGATGGATAAGTTTTATCCAAGCATTGAAAAATCGGCCCTAAAAGCATTTATTTATCCTTGTTCTAAGAATAATTTCACAATCTACGAAACAAGCTAATCAGTGAAAACAAACACTTTAATTATATACATTATACATATCTAGGACGGAATTTTCCAATTAAAACGAGGCGTTCTGAGGTATTTAACCACATTGCTAGATATTATACAATTTATACAAAATATGAGCTTCGTATTAACGCTTAGCCAAGCGTAACGTCAACTTGTAAAGCCGAGTTCGCACAGAGTATTTGTACATGTAATGTTTGAATAGGCTTAATTAACATACGTTGAAAATATGCCTTTAAACGTACATTTTAATGGTTGTAGTGTAAACTATGAAACGGCTTTTCAAAATTTGTATGACATTTGGATTGGATTATGGATTCAATGCTTTTTATATTAGTCTATACTAATAATATTATAAAGAGGAAAGGTTTGTATGTATGTATGTATATATGGTTTTCACGCATAAACTACTGGACCGACTTTGATGAAATTTGGCACAGATAATCTTTAGACCCTGAGGAAGAACATAGGCTACCTTTTATTGCGAAATCTGTACCACGGGCGAAGCCGGGGCGGACCGCTAGTTTTCTATATGATCTACAATTATTTTATTAAAAGGAAATATTTGATTGGTTGTAAGATTTTCTATAACGGTTAACTTCAAAATTCACGTAAATTTATTATCCTTCGAAAGGACTATTATTGGCTTTATTACAATAAAAATATACAAAGATAAAGCCATCGCTAGTTTTTAAATTGAAAATATTGTTGTAGCACTGAATTTCGTACAGTTAAATAAAAAAAAAACAAATTTACATATTATAACATTGCCCGATGTATTCACCACACATTAAAACCTGTTACATTAAATATGATTACATCTAAACGTAATAATTTTTCATCCAAAATACGTGAAACACTCAAAATGTACAGCTTTAAGTGGGTATTTCAAATCCGTTTTTAACGAGACGCAATGTGGCTTTGTGAAAGAAATCCTCCGCTTTTTCTTTTGATGTTCAACCTTAGAAATGTAGGGAATCTGAAGATAAAACCTTGTATGTTTTGTGTGTTATTGTGTTGTTTATGTGATCACAGGTAGTGCAGTTTGATAAACACGTTATCGCATGATACAATTTTCAAATGTAATCGTATCTAATTTCAGTTTTATTCGGGGAATTTTTAAACCTTTTTTAAGAGTTAAAATCCCTAGAACTCTACTTCATAAGATTCTACAACTACCGTGTTCTAAACTAAGATAGAAACGAAATTAAGTGTAGCCTATATATCACTCAGGAATAACGTAGTTATAAGCTCGTAAATAAGTCAGTAAAGTAGTTTCGGACCTTGTTGATTTCAAACAAGCAAAATCTTTCTTCTATATGTACTTATAATGTTAGTGAAGGCCACTGGTTATGGACCAATCGATAAATAAATAAAATAAATATAACGCAAATAACATAATATATTATTAAATAAGAATTTTTTATCCCGTGATCGCTCTTCCCTTTTCCAAAGCGTAATCCACTGCATATACAGCATCCGTTCGAACGTGTAATCAATCACTTACAAGTAACAAAGCAGTCTCTTGTCGGCTCTCTATGTGGTTAATGCACTTCTATAACTGCCAATTTATTTATAACTCTTTATTACAACGTTACATAAAGGAAAATCAGTATGTAATAATTCGGCCTTTTTTTGCAAATGGCAACGAATGACAACATACAAGACAATAGAGCGCGCGAGAGAAATAAAACATACATACACATACAAACAAACATACATTTATCTTTTCGATACAAACACCCGAAATAATAGCCCCACTTTGGTCGAAGATAAAAGCACTAATTATTAGTTAGTTACCTACATGTGTTATATTTTTGTCAAGAGATTGTACCGTACCTCAAAATACGTGTAAACAATTATTACACTTGTTTTTCCGAAATCGAGTAACAAACACGCAATAAAACAAACAGATTCAAGATTATTCATAGAATAGAACAAACTGGTTTATTTCAAGCCACAAATACATAATTAAACGCTAATAAAACAATGTTTACGTTGTCACGGTACAGACTAAACAAAAATAACGCTTCCAAGAACTTTACGTTTCAATCAAGATTTATTAAGATGTTAATCTATTGCGTTTTATACTATACTAGCTTTCCGCCCGCGACTACGCCCGCGTTTTCAAAAAACCCGCATAGCTGTTCCCGTTCCCGCGAGATTTCCGGGATAAAACCTATCCTATGTGTTATTCTAAGTTACCCTCTATATCAATGCTAAATTTTATTGTAATCGGTTCAATAGTTTGCGTAACAAACATACATACACATACATCCATCCTTACAAACTTTTGCATTTATAATATAGTAGGATTAGTAAGATGTCTTCTCTAGATACTGAAACACAACTTTTAAGTCATGTATTACATACATACGTATTATATAAAAACAATATTTACAAATCTATAATATGGTCATACACACATCTTGTGCGTATGTCAGAATGTTATAGTCACGTTTTGCCAGTCGTGCGCGAGTTTATTACTTCGAATTTACTAATTATTATATTTTTGGTTTCAGATTACAATGCTGCCTTGTGGAATGTACCTACTTATGTGACGTGGAGTTGCGTTTTCTCGTTTACCTTCCTATAAAAGAACGATCTATCTCTAGAATATTGATTATATAATAATGGTCTCTAAATTAACGCCATTATTTTTAATTGAGTCATTAACGGCACTTTTAAACTATACAAAAGAACGCAAATGCGATTTTTTGTTTAAAAATTAAAATGATCATAGACGTTTGCCTTTTGAGAAAATGGAGGGAAATTGCTAGCTTTATATTCACGCTTTCACTGCATAATTAGTGGGATTTTAAAAGGTTTCCAGATATACATTAGCTCTCTTCGTTAAGCTAATTTGTAGCAATTTCTTGAGGCATTAACTAAATCCTAGTTTTGTTTTACTTTGGAGTTAAGGTAATGAGTAACTGGTGTATAAAATGGTATTGTTTGAGTTTGAAAACTGACTGAAACTATCTCAAGTAGCTTGCACTTAAAATGTTATTTTACTGGCAAGGTTATTTTACGAAGTTTGATACTGTAAGTAATAATGCTTTTTGATTGTACTACGTATGAGTTCATCTTAGTATTATTTGTATAAAAGTTGCTATAACAATGTTTAAAGTCGAAAATATTACTGAAACATGACCGTTTTAAACCGAAACGCGGACTGTTCTTGGCAAAAACGAAAAAAAAAAAATTTAACAACTATTGAGATGTATCTATCTGTATTTTATAAATATTTATGCGGATTTTTGTGCCAAATAGTAGTTAGTTGGAGTCTGGAGACTATTGTTTTGCACAAATTTTGCACGAAACGTAAGTATTTATATTTCACAAATACGTTTCGTTTTAAATAATAATAAATAATACATGAAAGTCAAAATTGTACATGACTATCAGAGATATTATCAGCAAGTTTTGAAACATAACAGATATCCATTACGTTTTTATTTCTTTACAGAAGTTAAACTTCTATATGCTTTTACTTAGGTACTTTAATTGCGTGAATAAATATACAGTTATATGTGGTACTTTTTGTTATTAATAAATGTTTTTTCCTTAACAATAAGGGTGCTTTTCCGCCAATAGTGTGCGGGGATGTGTAGCGAGGAATGTGTTTGTAAATAACCAATAGTATCGCCACAGAATAATAACTAGTAGCTAGCTGCTAGCTAGTATCGCTTCGAACGCTAAACGCTTCAAACTTCAAACTAAGACCTCATTCACACGAGAGTTAAAAAAGCGTTGCGTTAAAACCCGGCGTTGGCGCTTTTTAAACGTTCTCTCTGTGGTTGTTCATACTAACGCTTTAAAATCACTCATGTCTCGTCTCTGGCTTCAGTAAGACGTGGAAATGGTTTCTGCTAAATTAATGGCACTAGCGATTTGTGTTATTAAAAGACGAAAAAGAAAACAAAAGGCATTCTGGGTACATCCTCTGAATGAACAGAGATACTTAAAAGGGCAGTTTGTGACACTGTACGAAGAGTTAAGGCAATACCCCGGAATTTTTTTAATTATTTTCAAATGTCTATAACGATTTTGAATACAGGAACGGACGAGACTCCACATTTATAATTAATAGTTCGGGATCAACAATCCACGACATCGTATTGATTTTCTGATGATTATAAGCACAACAAACACGTGCTACCGCTGAGCGAGCGTGCGGCATACTGAACGCAGCGCCGGCGCTTTTTTAGCGCTCGTCTGAATAATAGTAAGAAGTTTCCTATGGTCTATTTTATTTAACGCCCAACGCCGAGCGTTGAAAATAGAACACTGCGCGATAAAAAAGCGTCGCGCTTTAAAAGCGCTGACGTGTGAACATATACTTGGGAATGCATTTGTTCTATTTGGACGCTTTTTTAACGGACGTTAAAAAAGCTCTCGTGTGAATGAGGTCTTATTGTTAAAGAACATATTATATTTATGAAAAAATAAAAGTACGGTACTAATGTAGAAAAATTACTAACCTCTCTGTCTATCATATGCGTTAATACATTCACTGGTCTGAAACTGACTGATCAAGGCTGTTTTTCCCACTCCAGGGGCCCCCACCATGGCCACCCGATGGCAGGCGACCGGGCGCCGCTCATGCGTCTCCGGTGCTGCGGGTGATGCCGGTGCTAAGCTGCCGGACCGGGAGCGGCGGCGGCGGAACGAGTCACCGCGGTTTACTATGCCTGAAAACAAATGAAATGAAATAAATTTATTTGTCCATTTATGTTTTACAATTAATTTACGACAGTGGGCCCCAAACTAAGTGAAATGTATATAGTTTTATTGTTGTCTGTGAAATGTATTTGGTTTTATTGGTGTTTTAGTAAAAATAGTTCAAAATTGATTGTGAGTTGTATAGTCATATGTGATATTTCATGTATAGCTTGTTTATAATAATATGTTGACTACGAAACATATCAAACAACTAGTGGTTATTGTAAATATGGTTTTAAGTTATAAGTGAGGATATTAGCTATACTTTAATTAATTTGATTTATTAATGTGTATAATCTTACATTGCCATTCCATTTTGATGTAATTAAATACAATCTTCATAAGATATTAAAAAAGATATGAAAACGGTGTTATTTTAGTTTCATTAACATACCTACATTACGACGTGATAATTTAAACCTAATTATCTGAAAATGAACATAATTCACCCTTCACCAATAAATTGTTCTCAAAAATCGTTCTGACGGCAAGCTCTAATAGTTCGATATAACAGATCTTAATATCAAAGAAATATAAATCAATCCCAAACTTCTCACAATAGCCCAATAGCGGATAATAACTAATAATAATAACTCCAATGTTCAGAACAATACAAAATAATTAGCGAACTTATGAGTCGTGTAATGCAGCTGCAGTGGGCTGACGTCAATCTGTGTTTACTCACAATTTCGGTTATGAAAGCTAAATCCGGAGCAGACTTTGTTAACTGTTGCACTTAAACTGTAAACTTGTACGGGAATTCACCTGCTTTATGTTTCTGTGAATCTTTAATAGTAGATCTTGTGATGAATTGAGAGAAATATTCATAGTAGCTAAAAGTTCTTTGAACAATGCTGTGAGATCTCTTATCTATACTTAATATTATAAAGCTGAAGAGTTTGTTTGTTTGTTTGAACGCGCTAATCTCAAGAACTACTGATCCGATTTGAAAAATTCTTTCGGTGTTAGATAGCCAATTTATCGAGGAAGGCTATAGGCTATAAATATATCATCACGCTAAGACTAACAGGAGCGGAGCACTGCAGGTAAAACCGCGGGGCACAGCTAGTATAAGATATGTGGCTGAAGACTTTCAAGATTGCGTGACCCCGAGTAGTATTTGAAACATCCTGTTAGATGATCACGTCTTTAATTTCAGACATACTAGGTTTTATGTCAATATGTACGATATATAGGCCGGAAGATACTGACACAAAATTTCGGGTCATTTGTAACAGGATGGCGGTTCTACAGGGGTACCTATGCAATGACCAACACCATCCTGTTACAAATGACCCGAAATTTTATGTCAGTATCTCCCGGCCTAATATGTGTCTATACATAATATAATAGTACATTAGACGATATATTCTTCTCCTATCGTTTATATTAATCTTTGTTTACTAGTACATGTTATACTATTTCAACAATTTTAATTTGAACTCGATCCTTTAGAAAGAACGAGACATCAGTAATTCAAAGATAGAGATGTACAAAACTAGCAAATTAAGAAGCAGAAGTGCAAATAAAAGCTATCTTGTAGATACTGTGGAAATTATCAAAAACGTAAAAGATATATTTGATATTTACACACACAGATACACGAGACGACAGCACACCCGTATTGAATAGAGAATTTATACCACGTTTGGTAACTTAAAAATTCCGCACCAATTTTCCAGCCAGTTATTCGATGTAAGGTGAATGGAAAAATAATAAAGTTTGCGTGTTCAATCTGTCGGGAGCCAGGTTTTACGAGCAATTGACGTCATGTGCCAGAACGTGTTGCCTCGGGCGACGTTTAGTGTTCCTATGATGTCGATGCAGATTTGATTTTGAACGTTGTTGGTACATATTTTGTAATTCTATTAGATTTATTGGTTTTTAGGTATGAGTTAGGTAATGCATGCGTACAAAAAGTAAACTACGATTACAATGACTTAAATTGCTTTGGTTTAACATATCTATAGAGGAAAAAGTACAGTGCATTCATCGCCCAAAATTTGTTTAATTATTTTGATATTTATCGTGTTTTGGAAGTACAATCACTGATTAGTTCAAATTCATCGTTGTTACAATAACTGCCAACGACGTTTCACATATTTCGTGACGATGAAACATCTTCTTATTGTCATATCTGCTTTGTAATTCGAAAACAATAATATACGTATTATCACGATACATGTGGGGAACATTACAATACACACGACCCATTTCGTATAAACATTCTTTGTTAGATTCCCTTCAGAAAGTGAGAAGGAAGAACCCAAAACAAAGAACAATTATTTCCACACCACATTTAATTGTCACCCTATACCTACGTTCAAATTGTCATATATCAGACATTCAAATAGTATCTTTGCTGCTTCGCCGGCATATTTTTAAGAAAACTAATATGGTTCTCGTTCCCGTGGTTTGCGGAACAAGTACCATATTTATACCAAATTTGATCTGATGTTCAAATTGTAATAGAATAGTAGCTTTTTCCCCGCAGCTTCACCCGCGTATTTGAAGAAAAATTTGCATAGTTCCCGTTCCGTAGGATGTACGTCCTGTGTACTTTCTCCGGTTATAAACTGTATTTGTACCACATTTTAACCAAATCAGTTCAGTGTTTGAGGTGTGAAGAAAAGACAGACAGAAACAATCACATTCATAATATTAGGAGCATGGAGTATGGATTTGTACTATTTTTTTTACAAACAGAATCTTAATAGACAAGAAAACCCCTTTAATTTCACTAATGCTGTAACATCTCTGTTTGTTTGTGCTCAAATACTAGTCTGAAAGCTGTTCAGTTCCCTTTCATTCGTTTGATATGGTATGTATAGTTTACTTAGATAAATTGATTGTGATAGAGCACTAAGAAATATATTATTAAATCTATAATTGAATAAATTTTCATGTCTCTACTTCTGCTTTTTTATGACTGAACTTACGAGTCATATTATCAAAACTATCGAGGCGATTATTGAAGTTCGAACACAAACATAATCTTTGATTAAAAATTGAGATGAATTTGGAGATCAAAGTTATGCTACCTACTCGAGAATGGGCACGGGACATACCTATCTTATTTTCTTATTTGATTATCTTGATTATCTACAGAAATAATTTGCGGGTGTATAAATATTACCGAAAGAATTATAAAATAATTATCTTGTTCATTGAATCGTGAAAACACACTTGGTATACACCACAGGTATACACATATGGGTAATTTTGGCAAATATACTTTGACGGAAAGCATACAAAAAAGCCATTATTTTTTTTTCATTACGTTTACACGAAATTAAGTAATATATCACAACAAACACTACCTAATGAATACATTAATGTGTCTATGACACGCAGTGGATCGGAATTTCCGCGCTTTTAAAATCCAATGAACTGAATAACTCGATAGCAATCCTTTACAATAGTCCATTGACACGATTTTGCTGATATTGCATTATAATACCGCTTTTATATCATACAATAAGGGTCGGAGCAAACGGGCCACAAACCACAGCCACTGGTGGCCAGCGACAGCCACGTGACACTTTCTTTTCATATATTTTGTAAAGACGTAGCGCACACGTGTAGCCGTCGGCGACCACTAGCTACAACAGTGTTCACGTCACAATATATGAAAAAATGTGTCAAGTGGCTGTCGCTGGCCACCAGTGGCTGTGGTTGGTGGCCCGTTTGCGCCGTAGGTTTATTAACGCTAGGAAGCTTGCAGTTAGCCACTTGATCCCTGTGAGCGGTTTGCTAAGGCACGTGAAATTCATAGAATGTCTGATAGTTAGTATGCAAAATATCTTAACTTTAAAGGATATATTTCCCTGGATGCAAGTATATAAAGGATATACTTGCATCCAGGGAACTATGTTTAACAGTGCATGATGACGTTAATTATTTTCAGCTTAATACAGTTATTAAAAACCTTGTTTAAATATTACTGCAATTACATTTGTAGCCCCGCAATTATTTTGTTTTTTTTTTGCTTGCTAATAATTTGTTTTGTGCGTTGTTTTCTGTATTAGCGTAACTAGGAAACTGTCAAGACTACTTATACTTTTCAATACATATGAAATGTATACATATTTATCTTTATAGCATCGTACACTATAAATAGAAAAGGTACCAATTTTGTAGTTCTCCTAATCGCAGTACTTATTTAAATAAAGTTATCCAGATGACTACCCATGTAACTTTTAGTACCCTATGACGAGAAAAAGTATATTTCCTTCTGAAGGCTCAGTGATTATAATAATTACCAACTTGCGTGTCGGTATAGTAAGAAAATCGATCAACAAAGCATGTGGGAAGCATCAAGCACCTTTTAACGGTGGTTTTGTTTGCTACAGCGCTATCTATTTGCAGCGGTCTGCTGCTATGCAATTAAACATCCGTACCTACTATAAAATATAAAAAAAAGACATGTGGCACTTGGGGACTGCCGCGGTAAAGCTATTGCATGCTATGCCTTCAAGCCACACCTCCGCGCCCGTCGGAGTGGGGAGCGTGAGGTTTTTTCGTTACGGAATTTCTGGATTCGGTCCCCGCGCTCAAGGCCCGCGATAGAAGCTATGCAAAGCTATTAAAAAAAAACTTAACTAGAATATTGTAAACGCGAAAGTAACTCTATCTGTCCGTCTGTCGCTCTGTCTATTCTTAACACCTTAACCACTTAAATAGTTTGGATGCAATTTGGTATAAGGATAGTTTGAGACCTAATAACGGATATAGGACAATTTTTATCCTGGAAATCTACGCGGGTGAAGCCGCGGGCAGAAAGCTAGTGTTTATATTACAAATCATTGTTATAAGAGATGTTACAATTGGGAAAATATGAGTTGATGATAATATCTCTTTTCATTTTGTTTGTAAACATTATAACAAAAAGGTTGGTAAAAAATTATGTTTGAATAACAGGAACATTTGGGTTAAATTATCTCCATATTTCCTTTTATTTACTTCATTATTTACCCCGAGGGATGTTGAAGAGAGCAGTTAGTATCAGGATATAAAAATATGAAATGGCACATGCATGAAGACGCTAAAAGGACTCAGGTCACAGTAGCATTCGGGAAATGGTATTATGCTGAAATAGCTTCTCTCTTGTAGGGAATAAGAGCTAGATTACAATATTAAATGCCATTTAACGAGGTCAGATAAAGTTCAGTGATGTACCGTCCACACGAAGCTAATGAAGCCGATGAGATGATATTCCTAATCGTCACGCTATTATTAAAATGGTTATGTACCTATAATAATAGTAATTTCATATTGAAATAATGAATCTGGCTCTACAATTTTATGTGTAATTTGTATTACAATATTGTGAGTATGATTTATACATTTAGACGGAGAGTTATCTCATTGTACTTCGATTCTGAAACAAGAAAAGTTAAAGCCAAAATAGGAAATTATTTGATACAGGTTTTGCAATAATAACATTCATAGAAGTTTTTTTAATAGGAGATGATATAGGGAAACCCATACGTATTACCAAACTAAGAAAGCTCTATCTTACTAAAAGATATACATGCGACCAAATTATGCAAGCTAGTTGAATTCTATCGTAATAATAATCTTTCATAAAGACAATCAACATTTTCGTCCATACCACATCTTCAAACAATCTCCCTTGGACAGTAATTTTCACTACATAGCATAATGCATAATAGCATAAAACAAAGTCGCTTACTCTGTCGCTATATGTCCCTATGTAAGCTCAAATCTTTAAAACTTTGTTGTGTTTTTTTATAATAGATACAGTGATTCAAGGGGTAGGTTTTAGTATATAACTAGCGGTCTGCCTCGGCTTCGTCCGTGGTGCCTACATGTTTAAACTATCCTATCTCTCAAGTTGGATCGAACTGCACATGCTGTGCGAATTTTATTATAATCGGTTAAGTGGTTTAGGAGTCCATTGAGGACAAACATTGTGACACGAGATTTATATATTTTAAGATTTATAAGATTTTAGACAAAGCGGGCGAAGCCGCGGTCGGAAAGCTAGTTAATGATAAAATCGTTCCTAATTATACGCAAGGCCCAGTCTGGTACCATCATTATGCCATTATACGGACGTCACGGCTCTCTACGTATATGTTTATGTCAGATTTAGTGAGCTTCAAAGAGATTTTTATCATCATGACGTGGGTGCAAGATATATAGCTTATGGCATCGATTCATTCTATGCTGCGGTTTGGAAAATTTTGTAGTGCTTTTGGTTGAAATTTAATAGGTTGTGGTTTGAGCAATTAATTAATTATTATTTAAGCTGTTTGTTTAATATGTTATACTCAATATATTTGTCAATGTATCACATATTTTTTATACTTTTCATCATGTTGTTTTATTTTTATTGCCAAAATGCAATTAGGTAGTGTTAGTTCTTTCTTAAATATATAAACCTACCTAAACTATTTTTCTATCTAAAGAAGCTGCGCTAACGAGATAATAAATAGTTTTTGCTACCATCAATTTTGTTTTTGTGAAAAATAACCCATTCCAGACTCTATTTTATTTTGCTCTCGTAGTGCAATCGTTCTGTTGTCAATATCAAGCAATTTTTCATCAAAAATATATTAAAATAATTTGTTCTTATAAATCCTTACTAATATTAACAAAGATAAGTGTTTTTTTGTTCATTTGTCCTTCTTTGAGGTCGTAATAGAGCGATTCTATGTCATGATTTTAGTCTCTAGAGATACTGACATAAGTTACTTTTACCGCGGTGATACATATTCCCAAATCCCACGGGAATTTCCCTTAAAAGCTACAAGCTTGTGTAAGATATCATTTCCCATGGAAATTCTTTTAACCACGTAGTTAGAATAAATACAAATGTCACGGTTGATTTCAATTCATCCCCTGTTATACACTGACACCTCTGAGTTCTGTCTTTTCAGACGAAATAAACTGGAGTTGTTTTGGATAAATTTTGATATAGGTCGTGTGTGCGTGACAGAATATAAGGATCATTTCACCCTGTCAAAGTTATATCTGTTGCTATGACGTAGATTAATTATTGCGTTACGGTGAATTCGCCTTTTTTCATGTCTGTAACTGTATTTTAGTATCTTTTGGTCCGTCATAGGGATGGAAAATAGTGTTGAAATTTACGAAAGTACATTATAATACTTATAACATTTTATTTAAAGTACGGTGGACAATATCTTCTAACTTTTAGACAACCTGATTTTGATCCGAACTATTTTATATGTATTATAAATTATCTATTAGATTGTCCAGATCCAGATAAAGCCTATCTGTCTTTATTTAAGTAAATAGATAATGTAATATAACAAACATTTACCAGATGTTTCCCTTGAGGCTTCTGTATAAGATAAGAAAAACAAAACACTGTTCGGATTTTAAGGCGCGACTATCCCAAGTGACAATTAGGCTTATTCTACTGCGGAACAACACTTATGCAAATAAGCTCTATTTACTAGTGGAATAGAATAATATTTATGTTTATAATACCTACCATAAAGAGGGAACGACTTGTCCAAATTTGAAGGTACTCTCAAGAGGTTGAAGCTATATTTAGGGCTATATTATTGTTGTGATAATATTGTTATCGTTTTCTCAACTTTATGTGTGTTATTAGTTGATAAATAAGATTAGTAATAGGTAGGTTTCTATAAAAAATATTATAAAGAAATTTTAATTACCGATTCCGGCTTACTTTTTATTACTAAAGCGCTAAACAGATATTGATTAATTTCGTTTTAAGATGGATACTCTTAGATAAATCACGTGCTTATAACTGTTACTGAAAAATTTATCGTGTATAAATTATTCATGAAAAACGTTTATTTTTTCACAAAGTGAAGATCGACTGCGAAAAAATTCGAGCTTTAAACATTATCAATTTAGGCTCTCAAAAGGCGGCCATATTTAATTTAATGTGACGTCACAAAGCCTGTGGACGTTCTAGACGGTTCTAACGATACCCCATTTGTTAAATTATGATAAATTTAGTATTTAAATTCTGGTATAATAGGCATCATAACTTTCGTTTTAGCTTCAACGTTTTAAACAGAAAGTGCCAAAAATGTGATAGGAAAGGAAAACAATACGCTTAAGCTTTTCATCCATTATGATTATCATTTTTGCACGCCTCATAAGCGAAGCGTTGAGGTGGGTACTACTGTCACTTCGCGCAAAATATCTGATTTTTCAAACTTAAAATGTCTTTATGTATCATACATTGCACTTGTAAGATAATACATACACACACATATTAAGAAAAAACACTATTTTTAACGTTCATGATATTTTTTATGTCATTTTTGTTATTTAAACTAGTTAAAAAACAGTTTAAAAAAGTTCTGTCTTGGACGTCCGTGTGTCTGTATGTGCGGATCCTTTTTCTTGTTAACACGATAGCGACCGAAATACTTTACTAATCGAGTCTTTTTTTTTCTCTTACGCTTGAGTATGCTCAGGAATAGAACCCTTTCATTTTTCGGGGTCTGATTCGATGTGGTTTAATTGTTATTAAATAAACAAAAATAATAATTAATAAATATTTATTTAAAAAAAATTATGAGGCGTGCACTTTTGGATTTTCCAAATTATTTAATTTAGCCCACAAGTTCCATAGTATGTCCATTATAATTTTATAAAATTTTCATTACTTAAAAATTTCTACAACTCTACATTAAAATTACTGAATTCAGCAAATTCAAGTGATGGTGAATTGGGCAAGCTCAAGATAGTTTAGGGAAATAAGGATTTATGTATATAGAGCGCTATAATATATGTTTATGTATATACAAGTATTGGTTACACTGTTAATATAACACAGGAACGACTGACTGAACAGATTTACATGATTTTTGGTCTGTTTGAGTTATCTCCGCTAATAATAATAATAGTTAAAAAAAACTAAAAAACACGCTTTTTATAGAAACCGAACTAAAAAATGGAATAATTTTATCAAATTAGTGTATTGTCATCGGTCCTCAATAAATCTACAAAGTTTGAACGAAATCTGGCCATTTAAAGTGGGTCAAAATCGCGCCCAAAGAAGTCGGTTACAAACAAACAAACATACAGGTGAAGCTAATATAAAGCGTGTAAAAATAAGGTTAATAACGTACAACTTATAGCTGGAAACACAAAAAGAAGTCTACCCTGGATAGTTAGTTATTTATAGAAAATATTAGTTTCAGCTTGTTATAAAGTGACATTCTGTTTCTATTATGTGCTAGAAACATAACAGACAGTGTCATCCGGCTTCGATCCTTATCTGGAGCACGACAACCAACCTTGATCGACTTTCTATAAAATGTCATATTAATTTAAATTATTAAGGCTGTTTTCACAGCTTCTGTGTATGTTCAGTTTAACATAAGTGGTCAGCATAGTGTAACTTATCATATCAAGTAAGTTGTCAGTTAAATTCCTGCTGTATACGCAAAAGTTTGGATATATGGATGAAAGAAAGAAACAGAGAAGTCATTTATAAAATTATTCTTATTCTTATTTTAAGACACACAACCATTGGTAACATTAAAAACTATTTAAAGTAAGAATAATAGGTAGTTTAAAAAAAACTAAAAAACACGCTTTTTATAGAAATCCGAACTAAAAAATAGAAAATTTTATCAAATTAGTGTATTGTCATCGGTCCTCAATAAATCTACAAAGTTTGAACGAAATCTGGCCGTTTAAAGTGGGTCAAAATCGCGCCCAAAGAAGTCGGTTACAAACATACAAACATACAGGTGAAGCTAATATAAAGCGTGTAATAAAAACATAAATTAATGTGTGGTTGTCTGCTCCAAAAAAAATGTATGTTTGTTTCTCTTTCACTCAAAAAGCTTATCGAATCTGTATGAAGTTTTGTATATATAGTTTGGATGAGCATTGAGCATAATTATAATATGTTAGTTCTTAGCTAGATACCATGCGAGTGTCGCCGCGGGTTCCAACTAGTCTAATACGTCAAAAAGTGTTAAATAGGCTATCAGAGACACTATCAGTATATAATAAAATCGGCCTTTAGTCATCTGAAATGTTGTTGGAAGCTCTAAAGTAATTATGTAGATTCTAGACCCATTTATTAGTGGAACGCTTATAGACTACAGGCCCATGTTGAAAAAATTATGGGTCATTTGACCCACCACCTGACCTATCTAGAATGATATAAGAGCATAAAATAATAAGATTCAGCACTATGACGTCACTTGTAAGCTGTCCACCTGAGTGCAGATGAGAATTCGAAGGTTCAGGTAGAGATTTTCTCCCCTTGTCTCCATGATTTTTGTACGGCGTTGCGGAATAATGGCTTAAAAGCAGTATATAAATAGTATGACACAGATGCCGTACAAAAATGGTGGTCCACAAAGTCGGAATTTATTTTTATTTTTCGACAGTTGCCGGGGTAAATTTGGTCATTTGTTTTTTACGGCATCTGTGTCATACTACTTCTATACTACTTTTAATCAATTATTCCGCAACGCCGTACAAAAATCATGGAGACAAGGGGAGAAAATCTCTACCTGAACCTTCGAATTCTCATCTGCACTCAGGTGGACAGCTTACAAGTGACGTCATAGTGCTGAATCTTATTATTTTATGCTCTTATATCATTCTAGATAGGTCAGGTGGTGGGTCAAATGACCCATAATTTTTTCAACACGGGCCTGTAGTCTATTAATACAATTATGAAGTTAGTTGTAATGGCCTGCCAATTTCAGTTAAAATGACTGACACATTATATCCATTCTATTATATTTTACCTTTGATTTGCTTTGATTATTATCGCAAAAGCATAATTATATGGACATGTTTACTAATGTTCATAAATATGTGGTCTCTTGTTATCACAAAAAAGGATTTCAAACGAAATATAGGAAAAAGTTGACAGACAAATATCACGAAGAAAATTGTCTAATTATAAAATACTTTATACATTTATAATTTTGTTGTACTTATTAGTCAAGTGACTTATTAGGCTGACCGACAGAATCCCCTTTCACTAAATTAAAGAAAAATAGCTCTTATACACATCTAATTAAGATCAATTTGCAAGATCGTAAACAATGGATACTTGAGTTAACGAATATATACGAGGGGACCGAGCTCGGTTAGACATGCTTAAAAAGGCCTGTAATGTCAGGTTGGGTATGAATTACTGAGGGTTTTAGCCGAATTTCTAAATGGCAAAGATAATATATTTTGAATGATATATTTCCTCTACAATGTTTTTTCTTTAATATTTTTAGCGCAAGAGAACGGACAAAGTATTTTTTGGTTCATAAATAAATTTGAAATTTCTGTTGTTTTTCATTCATATTCATGTTTACAATTACAACATTGGGGTGATTTTACAATCTGGGAATAAGCTTTCCTTGATTGAAAATATTATATTTGTTTTTGCCCGTCGTTTACATAGATAATATTATGAGCGACCTTATTTATCTTCCTAATACAAATATTTCAACGAATGTATTGAAATGAATTATTGACAGCCAATATGATTAGTCATCAAGTAAACTAACTTAGAAAAAAAGAGAAAAATATCTAAGAGTATGAGTTATGACGTCACAAGATCTTTACATAGATAAAAAATATATAATCATTCTTTGTTTACAGATACCCTTGTGGGACTCCACATACCTTCTCAACACAATAATTTACATTGAAATACGAAAACACATGTATTGTTATAGTTCAAGTCTATCCTATGAGAATAGCAACATATTTATATGCTAATGCGCATGTTGACCAAATATCTACAGAATCAAATAACTCTAGAGATCTCTATTTACCTGTAAAGCCAGGATATTAAAAAACTTTTTTATGTCCCAGGAAGGGAGTGCCACCTGAAAATAACGGCTAAACCTGCGTTATTTTGAAATCGTATCTTTCGTAATCGTATCTCTTTATACAAATAAAATAAAAAAGTGTTATAACAAGGATTTTAATATTATTAAAATACTAATGCGAGTTATCAAATAAACTGAAATAATAAGGCAGGGGTCAGATTAAATCAGACTATACAAAATACATGCAAAGATACGTTTTAATTTAAAAAATCTGGTATACAAATTACGTATTTGAATTAGTGATTTAAAACAAACTAAACTATAACCTTAATACTTTTTTTAATTTCATAAATGGATAGAATTTGTAGCTTTATAAAAAAGAAGATTAAAACTCTTCTTCAATGCATCTCAAATGCAAATAAATAAGATGTAGAGTTATTTTTGTAACTACAGAATAAAGCTTCTAAGGCATAAGTCAATATGTGCAATCTCTAATCTGAAAATGCTGATTGCTTAAAGTGGGTAGTTTCATCAATTTCGTTGGATTTGTAAACATTTTCTGTCGAAATGAAATTATTTGCATTGGACTCTCTCCAATACGTTATGGCCTGATTGAAATCATTAGAAGCGGTAATTCAATGTAACAGCATAAAGTAAGAGTTGTATTTGATATTGAATAATAAAAGAGAATGAAAATAAATAGAGGTTCGTATTATAAATGGACAAAAAGCCAGCTGTCACGGAAGGGTTCAAATATCAAGGGTTTTGTGTGAAGCTTTCGGAGCTTGTAGCTTTTGTCGGCGCGGCGCTTATGGTTCAGAATTTGGTGGTTTCAACTGTTTATTTTATTCCCTGTAGTCAATAGGTTTAAACCTATTTTCATAAAGAGGTGTAAAATATAAGTCAAAGGAAATAAGAATGTTAGTATAAACAGTAAGAAATACGGATTATTTATTCAGTAGATTTAATCATCTAAATATTATGTACTATATTATTTTGTGTGTAGATAGGTACTAAAAACGTACGGTATCTCAAAATTCTGTTAATGCTGCATGCTTTGTCATATAAGATACCTTTGCTTATTATTTAGGAAATAACTATTCCAGAAGAACATGTATTGGAACAAAGTTTCTTATCGCGCGTTGTGAAAGGGGGCTAGACGGAAAAAATTCTTACGAAAAGTTGTCACGACACTTTTTGCTAGAGTTGTAAGCCGTGCGGCGTGCGCGTGGTTCTCTGTCTGTCTCTCTCTAACTTAACACTTCGTTCCATCCGGATTATAGTCTAAAACAGTATGGGGAGAAATATATATATGATCGTAAACAAAGTATAGGAAAATTACGTAAAATATTTTCATAATGAGTGAAATACAAACAACCGTAGTATTTCTTTTGATATTGGATACATCAGAAATGGAAGTTATTACAAATAACTTGCGTATAATTTCCGCTATTCTCTCATGGGGTTCCTTTGAAATAGCTTTCAATATTTTCTCTATAGATATGCTTTGCAAAGCGGTGGTAATATCTTTCTATTATAACGATTAAAAACGCTTTAAAAGTATTCAAGTTGAAAAAATAAATGTGTGAGGATTCGATAATCTCTTCTTTGCGGCCTTATCATCGTTTAGGTATACTGTTAATGCAATAGTACTCTGTATATGGTACCTATAGATTTTTAAAACAAGCGCACATAGAACCAATTTGGATTGCTTTAAAAAATAATCTTTATTTACATAAGGGCCGATTTTTCAATGCTTGGATAAAACTTATCCGTCCAATAAAGTATTACACGATAATATTAAAATGTCACGTAAACTGTCAAATACGGGCTAATAATTAGAATACGTTTTTGAAATGGTAGTTTTATACATTATTCGACGAATAAGTTTTATCCAAGCATTGAAAAATCGGCCCTAAATGTGGCTTTACAAGTTCTATCTTTTTTAAGATATGTATTATTAAGGCAAGATACTTATCTCATATTACATAGTAAAAACATTTTAAATTTAAAGTTTGATAGTAGACTAGCTTTCCGCCGGCGGCTCCGCCCGCGGTTTCAAAGAAAAACTCGCATAGTTCCCGTTCCCGTGGAATTTCCGGGATAAAACCTATCCTATATTACTCGTGGATAATGTAGCTTTCGAATGGTGAAAGAATTTTTAAAATCGGTCCAGTAGTTTATGAGCCTATTCATTACAATCAAACAAACAAACAAAGTTTTCCTCTTTATAATATTAGTGTAGATACACTTTATCCGTCAGTAGGTAAGCAATAAATGCACGAAATAATTTCGCATTGTAAAGCGCGTCACACGCGGTGAAGATACTATAATATTTTATCTTAAGATACTGTTATATTTTATATTACAGTATCATAACGCATCCGGTATCAGCGTTCGGACCATCATTTTTCTTTTTGTCATTGCGTACTAAAGACCCCTGTAGAACCGCCATCCTGTTACAAATGACGCGAAATTTTGTGGGTATACTGTAATATAAAATATAACAGTATCTTAAGATAAAATATTATAGTATCTTCACCGCGTGTGACGCGCATAATTGTTTGTTCTAACCCTGAATTCTGTCTAGTCATTACTGATGTTTATGTGAATGTTAGTAATGAAAATGTGTATTTGATATTTGTAATTTTTTAAGTCGATAGCATAAAAATCAAATACAGTCCCGTAGAGAAATATCGTGTACCTAGCCAATATTAAATATTTATTCGAACTATTTGTTTTTTTTTCGGTTATATTTCTTTAAATTTCTAGAAAGTTATTTCTCTTTTTGTTAATACTGTTAATATATATTCATGTTAAGTTTCCCTACCGTCTGCGTTAATAACTAGGAAGATAGTTAGCTAAGAACTAATTAAATGCAAAGAAAACCTTCGACTTTCATCACACATACAAACATATTTCTTAACACTATGCGAATGAAACTAATAAATACAAATAAACAATACGATTTTAAACATTTTATTTCATTTAACACATAGGTACAAATAAACATGTGATCACGATCTTCTGTTTCTAACCTTTAAATTATTTCCTGAACATTAACAGCTATTCCACCCTTAAATAAAAACATTTCCTCATCAATGAATTGGTGTTCGATCCTATTAAAAGTGCTTATGAAAAGCAATAAGCAACCGTGGCCTTGTCAAAAACGTTTGCGGACGTCAATCAAACGGGTTGGAAGTTAAAGGCGTAGGCGGTGTGAAAAATATTCGATCATAACACATTTATACGTGTTTCAATGTGGATGAATTACAGGAAATTGTGATGAATTCTGTATGGCGATAGCAAAGCTTATCAGCAATATTTAACAATTTAAGATAGGTTTACTTTATTGTTTAGGTACTAGTTTTCCGCGCGCAGCTTCACGCGATTTGCTGAATACTTTACAAATTATAACCTACATATACCTTGCTCTTGAATTACTCTATCTATTAAAAATACTTCAAAATCCGTTGCATAGTTTTAAGGATTTTAGCGTATATGGGCAGGACAGCGACAGCGACAGCGTTTTTATTTTATATTTTATACTACGTGATTGTATATTGTATAATGCTATTATACCTATGCAAAATAATCCTTAATTTACCTTACTAACCAAACTTACCTTTAACTTACCTTTTTAACCAAACATATATTATGTTTGGTTAAAAAGGTAAGTTACACATTATATTATTACTCGTCAATGGAACTGTATTTAAGGATAATAAATATATTGTAAAAATTATACATATATTCACACCACTACTAAAATAAAATTTACTGGGTAGTGGTTTGAATATTGTTTAATTAAACAATTAAATCGTTATAACAACAACTATTTTGGGGTGATCTTCGCATTATAAAGGGCTTGTCTTATGATATTTCGAGCTTGAAATGTTAACAGGCCTAGAATACTCTATTATATTAATGGACCTTGAACTCTATGGTACCTATGGAAATATCAAGATATGAAAAGATATCAAGGTGTTTACTGTTTATACTAGGATTAGAAGACAACTTTTATAATTCTAATAACTTTTGTAACAGTTTAAGAAGCGGGCTGCTAACTACTCAGTGCTCAATGAAATCTTATTAATTATTATTTTTAAGTTATTTCACGTGTATGCGTGTGTGTGTGTGTGCGTCTGTGTGTGGGTATGCGTGTGTACCATCGTAGCATTCACATAAGCAACGATTTAATAAAATGTGTTTTACATTAATTTCGAAGAATGTTACCGTACTCTTTTATATTCTGAAAGAAGTTTTTAACCACAAGTGACTGCGAGTAAAACCGCGTCACGTAGCTAGTGTTATATAGAGGCACGCTTCAATTCGTAGCTTATTCCCTAATACCATGGAACGTGTTCGGAATATATTATAAATACGGACAGGAATAGGTACACGTTTGCTATAATTATAGTACCTACGGGAGGTGTAGCGTGAATGTTTTAAGATTGAGGTATTGAGGTTTCATTAATAATTGTAGACGTTTGATTCCGAATTAGTTTATACTAGATGCACTATGTTTAAATGAAAATGAAAATGAAAATGAAATAACTTTATTATGGACATATTATGAAAAAAAGATACAATTTAGATGAAAAAAAAGGAACTTAAAAAAAATACATATGCCATAATTAGGCCAACCACTCAGTGTGTCATCACTGATTTTCAGTGGCCGCCTTAGGATGTCAACAAATATAGTACCTATTATTTCCTTTAGACTACAGAAACCCCTGTAGATGAATATGGGCGGTGGACTCGCTTACGATCAGGCGCTCCACAAGCCCGTTTGCCCACTCTAATATATAAAAAAAAGACGTTTTCTTCTCTTTTAAAAAGAAGTACGTCAATAATAAGCTTTAAAGTAGGTAGGTATTCTGTTTTACTTTCCAATACATCATAATATGAATAATATGATGCTTACTTTCCAAAAGCAATTTTCATTGATAAAAATAAACAAATTAACAAGGAACTCATGTAGGCTGCATAAAGCATATCTATTTGTATAGTTTATTTTTATATTCATGTCTATTTTCCATATAACCAATGTGGTAGAAAATTACTCAGATTCAATGTTCATAGCACAATTATTTTACAATAAACGTAATAGAAAAGATGACTTATAACTTCACAGTGATACAAATAGCTTTCTTAAAGTTTTATATCACTGTTAAATATTTACAAATTCGCATTTCAATTGTTCAAATATGTACCTTATCTTTCTTCACACAGAACTCATTATTGCCCAAACGACCCAAAGTCCAAAGTCCACAAGAAAACGAGAATGGACTTACAACTTTAGCCCAAGTTTAAATTGAGGTGTAATGTATACTGTGGAGGGTTTCCACAATCGCTCGTGTTACGCTTTTATAAACTTTCAGCTTAAGAGCCCATTATACTGAAAGTTTAGGCATTTTAGGCACTGCGAGACGGCTCGCGCCCGCGTTGCGCAGGAGCCGGCGCGGCATGAACTCCGGTGACCTATGAAGGCGGGCGAATACGCCACAGTATAAATAAATCAGTAGTTCGATTTTATTTGCTATCGTAGGAATGTATTTGATAAATAAATTTACTACTTATCCTATACCATTAAACGAGCAATATTTGCATTTTTATATATTTGTTTGTATATATACAGTGTGGAAGTTTTCGATGTGCCCTGAATGGAAAGTACTTGAAATACAGGGATAGCAAATTTTTCTGAAAGGTAACATTCCTTTTTCAAATTTTACTTTATTATTCAAATCGATAGAAACAATATAAAAGATAATTTATTGTTAATTTCTCGTAAAAATATTTGCTCTTAGAAATAAAAATATCATGGAATCTAACATTTTTATTGTAGAATCAACATCATCTCAACATAAAGAACGCTTCTGGTTTATTGGTCTATTTTATACATACATTTAAAGTTTAAAATTAAACTCTCGTTCTGGATACATTAATTTATTTTCTTCTGAAAATATTGGTAATAATAATTAAAAGTAAAACAAATAAAAAAGGCAAAATAATATGTAATTGAATATAAGTATGTAATAAGTATGTTAGTGTATTCAACCAACTTAAAAAAGTGTGACTATTTTACAACAAGGTAATTTTTAAAACATTTTACAAGGTAATTTTTTTAAATCACTACATAGTATAAAACAAAGTCGGTTTCACTGTCCCTATGTCTCTATGTCCCTTTGTACGCTTAAATCTTTGAAACTACGCAACGGATTTTATAGTTCTTTCGATTCCCGGTCGAAGAAAATGAATTTTTGAAAATCTTTGAATGCAGTTCTATTTCTTTTTAAAAATAAAGGAAATTTGCTATCTCCAGTATTTCTAGTACTTTCACCCAGGGCCCATCGAAAATTTCCACACTGTATTTACAAACAAATATATTAATATGCAAATATTGCTCGTTTAATAGAATAAGAAGTTAATTTATATTTACAACAATAATCCTAGGATAACAAACAAAATCAAACTACTGATTTATTTATACCGTGACGTGCTCGCCGTTTTACTCGCCGCTCGGTTCTAATACGCGAGCGGCGACTACAACGTGGTCGGGAGCAAAACTAGCACAGGTCCTCCTTCGATGACGTCCGGCTGGACTCTGGCGGCACTGACGTGGTGCGCGCGAGTCGCATTTTACGTATTATATTTTATATAGAAAAAAATAAGGGCTAAATTATAAATCTATCCAAAAATTTCCCTGTAAAACCTGATTAGTAAATGAAATGTAAAATTTTCATAAACATAGCGTTCCCCTAATTCTCATAAAACTGATTATGCTTTCAAAATCGATGTTACTTCTGATTTTTTTTTGATCGAGTTAAATGTTTAATATTGTGTTTTTATCCAAAAAAGTCACTAGATCAAACGTTTATCTGTGCTATATATTTTTTTAGGATTTTAAATATGATGATTTATATCCAAAAACCATGATTTAGAAACATACATTTTGAACAAGGGCCCCTTAAGGGATCAGAATATATTCATAGATAAGAGTATTTTTGTTCTATACCCAAAGGTGCTAAGGTAACCCTCGTACAAAGTACTTCAAGACAACAATGTTAATTTCTGACTTTAATGTTTTACCGTGACACATGTTTAAGTCTATATAAACTACCTAATAAGGCATTTTGATTATTTTTGAAGTGAAACTTTTTTGGCGCGTTGAGAGCAAAATTTCAAGGTCGCGTCATGACAATACCGTCACGTCATGGAGTAAGGCGACGATTTTGTTCTCTTTGAATCTTGCTCAAGAACTTCTTATGACACGTGTGCTCGGCACACACGCTCTTTTTTAAATACATGCAGAAACTACTGGACAAGAGAAATACATACAAATATATTGAAGAAGTAAGAGTATAAAATATAATATTATTTTGTAGTAAGAGAGTTCACTAACTACTCATTAACTCAGGTGTTAATTATTAAATGGTAAGAAATAAACAGAGTTCACAATAAAATCGTTTAATTTCGTAACATTTCTATCAAAGGGAGACAATTGCGAACGACATAATTATTATGTTTTCAAGACGTTTAATTAACATCGCTTTGGTTTCGAAGCAATTAATTTGTCGATCATACCTTGACGTCAATTTATCTACGTTTAAAGGGAAATAGTAAGTTGATTGGTTATTTTTATTTATTAAAATAAAAATTAGGTACCGTTATATGTCCAATGTCCTCTAATATTCTTGATTTATGACATAAAATGTAGAGTAAATTATTCATTATAAATACGCAGTGGATCGTATTCTTACGCTGTTTTCCAATATCTACATAATATATAACATAGTGTCTCCAAAAATACTAACAAAGACCTCCCACTTCATTATAATATCCTATAACGAGTCGTTAACACTCACACACATGCATGCACGCACACACATGCAGCTCATCTTAAACTCTACTTCCCTTCTACATTTGGGTGTAAGGAAATTTATTGAGGAAAATCGATGACCCATAACGATTAAATGTGTCAGTGGTACGATACAATCTTTTCAGGTTTATATTATTTAAAGTGGTATGTGATTAGTGGTAAAAGGTTTGTGTTTGCTCGTTGATTCGGTCGCTTATGACCTTTTACATATAGTTTTTGGAAGGAAATGTTATTGAATTCAAACCTTTGAATTATTATACTGACTTTGATATCTAGACAAGGCATTTTCGTATCAATAGTATTCGTATAAAACAAGGGCAAACAACAGAAACAGGGGTTCCATATTTTCATTAGTAAAGTCCGTTTTGACCCAAGATTACATTGGAATTTCGGTGGTATTAAGAACACCTAAAACACGAAATAAAAAGGTTTGAGTTCGAGTTTGACTCCATTAACGGGATTTTAATAAAAGGCTATATCAAACTTTTCACATTAAAACATTTGCTGAAAGCAAATCGTAATCGTATATGCTAAGTTTGAAATCTTGTGAATGACGAGCTCAGGGAATGTTCTAATCGTCGAATTTAATTATGAATATATTCCTTGGAATGTTCTCGATTTACATCCCCGTAAATCAGACAATTCGGTGACACCGTATCTTATTTTCCCGCGTAAATGCGCGCCAAATTCATTCGCCATTCTTATTGCGAAATTCGTACTGTTTTATGGTGTACAGTTGTGGTTTTATTTTATATTTGGTATGAAATGCTATTGGAGACTAAGTTTTTACTTTCTACGAGTTAATCTATATATACTCAATATTATGAAGCTGAAGAGTTTGTTTGTTTGAACGCGCTTATCTCACTAACTACTGGTTCGATTTGAATAATTCTTTCGGTGTTAGATAGCCCATTTAGCGAGGAAGGCTATAGGCTAGGTATATATCATCACGCTAAGACCAACAGGAGTGGAGCAATGCGGGTAAAAGCGCAAGGCACAGCTAGTGTAAAAAATATACCCCAATGTTACGAAAACTACAGCTTCTTACAAAATTATGGAACGTTTTGCTTGAAATTTAGCTTCAAGCTTGCTTCTAGAAGGCCATTAATTGACTTGATGTTGGTACTATATTATATTATCTGTGCTTATATGTTATTATTATGTTACATTGAAGTGTTGTTTCCTTTTTTATCGATTACTGCGATAAAACAAAGCCTCTATTTCCTCTGCCTTTATTCTTTCGCTTTAATGCGCTTTTATTAAAAAAAGCCTTTCCTTTTTTTCTTTTTATGGAAGGAAATTTTCATCACAATATGTCGTGTTTGTGAGAAAGGTCAAAGGTAAGAGGTTATGGCTCTACAGGTTTATCAAGAAACATATACCTAGTGTTATTTGTACCATGTATTTTAGTACAATCGTGTCGTAGCTATATATCTACATGTATCATACACATATATCTACATGGGTACATATGTACCCACAGTTATTTTTCTTATAAAAGATAACAAACAAAATATACAATTTTGTGGTTTAATGAAAAATATAAGTACACGTATTACTTATGTATGTATTTATACTTAAATTTTCACGTTATAAGCTACAATTTTACTAAGTTTTCATACATTTGGTATATCATTCATATGAATCGCTTCAGTTATAGACTTATATACATACGTTTTAAAGATAGGAAAAATTGTATGAACTAAGTTTATTATTAGATAATTTATGTAACCGCTAACATATATCACACAATTGTTTACGTTATATTTATATTTATATGCGACTATTTTAGCAAGCTCGTAAAATAGTAAATGTTTTGTGTTACGTTGAAAGTTTTATGGGCAACGCAACAGGTCTTAATATAAGAGGGGAACGATTTGCAAAAGGTTGTAATAAATAACATATTGAGGGGTTTGAAATAAATTCAGAGGAATAAGGAACGGAATTGGACCATTTTCCTTGAGTAGACGATGTTTAAAACGCGTCACCGAACCTTCATTTGCGGGGTTCTTGAGTTTCTTGGGAAATAATTAAAAAAATTTTAATTTCGTTAGCGTCTGTAACTGTCATTGGATGCTCATTGCTCCAGTAAAATTAACTTTTTGTGTTGTATCTATAGGTATGTCGTTTTATAATTGGTTGCGCTTTTTAATTAACTTCTTAATAATTACGGGTATAATTAATAAGCCTTCTTTCAAACTTCGCGGTTTGCGGTTTGCGGTTTTTTTTAATAGATAGAGTGATTCAAGAGGAAGGTTTATATGTATAATAAAATCCATTAAATAGTGGAGAAGTACTGTTATTTTTGAGGTTTCTAATGTGATGTCGTATAAAATTACATTTTTTCCGCTTATATTGCAAACGCAGGCTGAACCCTACGAGTTTTATCAAAATAATGTACTAAGTATTATACACATTGAAAAGGTCTACAGAAAAGTCCGCGATGGCACATGTCTATCTCTTATGGATAACCCACAATAACTTTTTTTTGTCATTTACTTTTTACGACAAATAATGGCTAATTTTCGATGCGATTTTAACCAATACAGCATTAATCCTTAACCAATTAAATACCTCGAATACATTTTTCATTTAAAATAGATCTATATGACCCTTTACACCGTAAGATTTAAGTGAATATTTTCGAAGATATTAAAGATTTAAAAAGTGTGCCCGTGCGAAGCCGGGGCGGGTCGCTAGTATTCTTTATAGCAGAGCAAGTAAACAAGGATTCGAACAAGTTACGTAATATTTATACCCTAAAAGATTACATAAAACGACGTCCTTCCATATTACCTGTGATATAAGTTTGAAAGACATTCTAACCAGTTACGACATCTAAATTGTATTTCTCAGAAAACCTACGATCGTATTTTCATTTTCTGTAAGTAAATGAAAGATGTATGTATTCTGTGCATTAAAATGATACCTGGCTTTGAGGTTTCCGTTCCTTAGCATTTAAGTAAATTAAAGATGACTGATATCGCCTTGTGTATACAAATAGTAGGTACCTGGGATTACACAAATTAACACAGTATAAGTCTTCATTATAATATTTGTAGAAAGTATATCCATACTTACATTATAAATGCGAAAATTTGTGAGGATGGATGCATCTCTTTCACGAAAAAGCTATTGGGATTTTGATGAAACTTTACAGTTATATATAGGTTACTAGCTGTGCCGCGCGGTTTCACCCACATTGCTCCGCTCCTGTTGGTCTTAGCGTGATGATATAAAGCCTATAGCCTTCCTCGATAAATGGGCTATCTAACACTGAAAGAATTTTTCAAATCGGACTAGTAGTTCCTGAGATTAGTGCGTTCAAACAAACAAACTCTTCAGCTTTATAATATTAGTATAGGTAGATTAATATAGGTTATTAATCATAATAACATAATATTATGAGCTATAGAAATACTCGATTTATAGTAACGGTCGGTATGAAGACTTCTCATAAGTGACTTGTAGAATATAGAAAATTATAAGAAAGTGAAAAACCTACCCAAAATGTAGAATATTGAAACAATAACCCAAGACAGAAATAGGTTAATATTGAAATTTAAATTAAACCTTTTTATATCAAGATGACAATGTTCATTGACCAATATAGGACATTTAACAAATCCAAAATTTGAGCACGTGCGGACCTTATGTATGAAGATCACTTTGAAATAGAGAAAGGTCATTCATCTTCAAGGATTCAGCGTCATATTAACTTCACTTCACGTAATCTCGTTAAAAGTTGGACATGTTTGTATATTTCGTTATAAATAGCAGTTTCGGACAGAGTTTGATCATGAGTTAGGCAGAACATTTTAGATGTTTGCTGACGCTAAAATTGAAGTAGATAACGAAATTCTTCAAAAATTAAAGCATTATACGGGTTTAATTGTTAAGTATGAGCATAATCTATACCTACTCATATTATCTATACTAATATTATAAAGCTGAAGAGTTTGTTTGTTTGAACGCGCTAATCTCAAGAACTACTGGTAAGAATTGATAAATTATTTCGGTGTGCGATAGCTCATTTTATCAAGGAAGGCTATAGGCTATATATCATCACGCTAAGACCAACAGGAGCGGAGCAATGCGGGTGAAACCGCGTCACACAACTAGTATTATATCTATCTACTACAATGACCGATTTTCTTGTCAGTCTTTTTCCACCAAACCAAGATCTTTTTGTTGGTCTTCACTGGGAATCATTTAAACTCAAATACCAAGCTTAATTATTTTTTAATACAATTGGAATAATTTTAGCGCAATTGAATCTTCATAATACAGATTAACATTTTGTGGTTCATTGATGTTAAATGCCAAATGATTATTAATTTACTAGTGCTATTGTATTTATAGCTAATATATTTTAATAAGTATTCATATATTTATAGTATCTATAGTTTATAGTTAATATAATAAATAGCGCATTGTTAGTTTGTGTGCTTCTTCAAATTTCATAGTGAATGTCGAAATAAATAATAATGTATAATTATTTTTCACTTTATATTATTAAGAATCAATCGGATAGAATTAAACTGAATATATGAATCGCAGAATAATTCAATAAAACATGAAAGCATTATCTGGAATTATTCAGATGGTTAATGTTCGAAATTGTAATCGTTCAATTGTTACATAATGTATGAAGTACTAGACGATAACCCGGCTTCGCTTGTGTTATCTCATTTCAGGGATATAAAGTAGGTATTATGTTAATGTTATCAACTATACAGGGTGACTGGTAATTCGACGTGATCCTTCAAAGACGTTATACTAAAGGTCATTTGCAACAAATTTAGTCCAGCTAACCAGGGGTCAAAAATGGAACGTTATTGAGCTATGATCCTTTTATTTTTGAGGTGATGCAAGTTTTGGGCAATTTTTTTTTTCTAAACTGATCGCTCATTCTTCAGCTTTCAAAAAATATCAATTGAATGTTAACAGTGTAGTAGTTTTTTCATAATTAATTGTTTTTGGTAAAAAGGCAGAAAATTTTCATATCAAAATCCGTCATAGCTCAATAACTATCCATTTTTGACCCCTGGTTAGCTGGACTTAATTTGTTGCAAATGACCTCTAGTGAGACCCCTTTGAAGGATCACGTCGAATTACCAGTCACCCTGTATATATGTGCAAAATACAAATGTTTCAGCTATATTTAAACCAATATAAGCTTTTATTTCATAATACCTGTCCCGGAAAACGTTGTTCGGCCTTGCTCTTATCACTTAAAGGAATGAAAAATAGATGTTAGCCGATTCTCAGATCTACCCAATAGGCAAAATTTCATGACAATCGTACCAGCCGTTTCAGATGAGTATGCTAACTAACATTGTGACACGAGAATTTTATATACAGAGAAGAGAAGAAATAATATTTATACTTAAATAAATCTTATGGGTATTCAGTATTAATACGATCTATGTTACAATATGTTTCTTGCTTTTGTGATAGTAACAATAAAATTACATCCTATATAGTAAGGTTTCTCTTTAGAAACTATGCTAACAAGTAACAAGATTCAAAAGCTCTTTCATAAGAAGTTTACTTGCATTAATTAATTTTTAGTTTCAACTTTATTTTGCAGGAATATTTACAGCAGAAATATGTAAATAACATGTAGGTATATGAATTGAAATGAATTTAAAAGAGCAACTACGGAGTTTCTAGCCGGTTTACTCTTTAGAAGATTTCCGAATCGGTGGTAAATGGTAAAACTATGTTATGACGAGTCAAAAGTGCTTTTAGAAGTCTAATTGAATAAATAAATGTTTGTGTTTATGTTTTAATGATTATTTACACACAAACAATTGAAACTATTTTCCGAACTGGTGATAAATGGTAAAACTATGTTATGACGATTCAAAAGTGCTTCTAGAAGACTAATTGAATAAATAAATGTTCGAGTTTGAGCTTTTTTAATGATAACTAGCTTTTCGCCAGCAGTTTCGGGCACGTAGTCAAAGGAAAACCCGCATAGTTCCCGTTCTCGTGGGATTTTTGGAATCCAGTTATCTATGTATGTGCCAAAATTCATGATAATCGGTTCAGCAGTTTTTGCGTGAAGGAGTATCAAACAAATATACAAACTTTAACATTTATAACTGTGATTTATAATATTAGTAGGATTTGCACACAAACACGCATTAATATACGAATTATCCGAGCATAATAAACGTTTGATTTGAGATCAGCCGAGTGCGTGAGTACACAAAACTTGGAGGAATTAAACTTGGCCCTCAAAGGAGTGACTCAGCAGGAAATGTTATGGGAACTGTGATGATGATTAATTATATTGTTCTAAGTTTAGGATAATTATGAAATTTCTTGATGGTTGAATGGTTTAAGTTTGTATACTCATTTATTTATTTTACACTTTTGAATATGAAAATAATAAAAAAAGACGGGTTGCACTCCGGGAGTGCCGGCAGAAGTGAAAACTTGATTATTAACGTTGAGCATGTTTGATATCTCATATCCATCCGTCTTACGCTTTTTCGATGGTCACGTGTCCTGACGCGAGTTTAAGATTTTATATCTACCCATTACAGAAAAAGTGCTCAACGCCGCCAAAGAAGTTTTCACTTTAAAAACATTATGATAGTATAAAAATATGATAAAGGTGTACCTTATTAATATGCAGTGATATCTACCAGGGGACCACTGGCAACCAATGTAAGAAACTAAATAGTTTGTGAAACTTTTAAACTTACAGACTTTGTAGACTTTTCTTTTTAACATTTAAAACGGGACTTGACATAATTTTTACATGTTCTTTGGTTTGTTGAAGAAAAGGTGTAAATATCATGAAAATAAAGAGAAGACAAAGAATACACATTTTTTCATACGTATAAAAGTAAATAATCTACTCATACATTTCTTATGATTGCGAAATGTGTTTGTTTTCACGCCAAAGCGAATGAACCCATTTTCATAAATTATTAGCATAGATAGATTAGACCTTGGAGGCTACGTTCTTTTGCAAAATGCAAATATAAAACTTACAGGGTAGTAAAATACATAATATGTCTGATAAACTGATAAAGTACCGTAGAAGCTGCATGAGGAAAGCTGTTAAGACGATACACAAAAAAAAATCCACTGCTTGGCGGGCGGAGTCTAATAGCTCGCTATCGCGAACGCGGGTGTGCGCGAAGTCATTCTTGCAAACTCGCCGCGCTGCCGCTGGCCGACTCGGGACAAACATGTATGGAGTCGTCGTCGATAATATTGTTATACATTTATTCAATTGTTGATTTATTGGTTTTATTTTCTTGCTTATAAACAAATAATCTTCTTTCCAACAACTACTTAGACATTATTAATAATTATTATTATTTCGTAATGTTTACTTTATTACAAAATAATACAGGTTATAAATAATCTTTAAAATAACAAAAATATTGTTACTCTGAAAAAATGAAATGATAATCAATAACGCGGACTACTGAATTGATTTAGATAGAATTTGATGCTGACGTATATTACATAATGCCCAGAAATGAAAGGTACTAAGTATTTAAGGTAAGAAGTTATAAACCCTAATTCTTCTCAGTCAAAGTCAAGAGTGGAAGATATCACTAATACAGTAAAACTGATGCGAAACTTTGGATGTTAATTTGTATATTTTTTTGTTAGTTGTTACTTAATCACGTCAAGACTACATTACCAATTTTGATAAAATATAGCTAATTGCCTGGATTTACACATAGGATACTTTTTATCCGAACTGAACACTTCTGTGGGATAAAACAGGATTCACGATATAACCTAATTCCAAGCGGGCAAAGCCGCGGTCGGAATTATATTTTTTTAAATAGAAAAATTGTTTAAAAAAAAACACAAAATATATTGACGCATGTATTTATTTTTTGCACTCTATTATAATTGTAATTATTCATTACAAATAATCAAAATAAAATAGCCAGAACAAAGTTAGGCCCTGGTAGGGTAGGTAGGCAGGTACAGCAATGTGAGACGAACACTGGCTTATTTATACCAATAATAATGTATTATAAACATTAAATTAAGTTTACAACAAAAATACATAATATTAGCTAATGTGAAAACGAATCAACCAATCATCCCACAACAATGAAATGTGCACACAAATATTCATCCAAATCGGTTCATGTGATTAGGAGGAGTGACTGCAGCGCCATCTTCCGGGCCCAACTTTCCAGATCACCCAGGAACTCAATTTAATATACTTACACAAAATTTTTCGAAATTAAAACTCACATTACTATGTAAATATGAATATAAACCTGTTTTAGTACTAAGCAATTTCCCGCACAGGTGTAGTAAGTATAAATGAAATAAATATCAACATCAAATTCTTTATACAACATACTTATCTACCACCTACTAAGAAATGTAATTCTTGAAATTTTTTCGTATTTTTTTTAAATATAATACTACTCCAATGAGCTCCTGTTCCATATCACGTCCGCCATACTTCCACTAAGTTCACCATGATTTTTTATTTCTTTGCACTTTGTTGCTTTTTGCTAAAAATGGAATCATGCGATAAAACCAGTAGAACGTTGATAACATACATTTTTGACTGAATAAAGGTACTTACGAAGGAGTGGGTTCACATTGTGAACAATCAGTGGGTTTATTTTCCTTCTGGATTCCGGATTTCTGAAAAGATTATCTATGCTATAAATAAAAAAAAATCTTACACATTCGTTATGTACTTAAAACAGGGGTACATATCAAACATCGTCTATAATACAATTATCATCAAATTTAAAATAAAACCAACTTCTTCATTAATTTGTTCCAATTGTAAGCATTCTTTTTTCTCCAACCTTTATGTTTCTTCTTCTTATTTTCTTTATTGTCCCCATTTGTCTCATTTTGTCTTATCGTGTTGTCACCCTTTTTTACGATTGCGCGAGCGACACAAGATCCCCGTGTGACGGCCGTAGCGGGAATGACTCGTGCAGCGATCGGGGTAGGAAGGTACAGGGCGGCTCTCGCTATATTGGCTGGTCGCGCGCTAATTTCAAGTATTTCTTGTTTATTTCAAAACCATCGCATATTTCAAAATTCTAAATCGGTAGACGTATAGGTTGTATATTTTATAGTTAATATCCAAAAAGTCGTAACTTTACGTTTGTTATTTTGAAGATGCCAGAGATTATAAAAAAATAACAATGAGAACTTTGTATTTTTTTTCTATCGAGAAAATATCATGGAATCATGTTTCTAAAACGGTAGACGTATTGTGTTACTATTGAACTTTCTTGTCAAGAATTTTCATCACGACAACTTTAATAATATAAAAATTACGAAGGTTTGAAAAGGGCCGTAAATGTTAGAAAAATTAATTCATCACCTTAATAAATTGAAACTGTCAAGAAAAATAACCAATATCATTATTTTTTACAACCCTGACTTCCAAATCAAGGAAGTTCCGTGCTAATTACTAGCTCATACAAGACAAATTTATAATACGCTAGCTTTGCTTCGCGGTTTCACCCGCATTGCCCCGCTCCTGTTGGTCTTAGCGTGGTGATATTATATAGCCTATAGCCTTCCTCGATAAATGGGCTATCTAACACCCAAAGAATTTTTCAAATTGGACCAGTTGTTCCTGAGATTAGCACGTTCAAACAAACAAACTCTTCAGCTTTATAATATTAAGTATAGACACATCTACCATCTGCTTTTTACAGGTGCCTGGTGTATTACAAGCAAAAAAAGCAGATCTCGGTACCCAATGTAATATCTAACTATAGAACTCAAAACATTTATGAAATAAGGTCAAGCGTTACGTCTGTGCGTTGCGCTCGGCTATTTTCGTAAGCGATCGTGATGTGTCGGCTATTTCGGGCGGGCCCTCATTTCACCGTGGTAAATTTGGATAAACTCTCTGTCTTTGATGTGAAACAAATGTTTACGTTTAACCGCGAACTTTTCATATAATGTAGGTATTGTAATATCTAGTCTGTGTGCATTGTTTACTTTTTATTCTATTCATGCAGATAGATTCGCTTTTGCTAATGCTGCGCTTTGAAACTAAATAATTCGAAAGTCTTTCTGTTAAGCCTAAACTAAAGCAACGATTTGGATGAAATTTGAATTGAACAGATAATAATAGGTTTATCTCTCTTTTCAGTGGTCATAATTACTAGTAGTGTCTAACTCAAAATAAATTTCTGCCGTAGGTACCTAGGTATATATTTAAATTTTTATTCGACAAAGACAATTCGCGTTTAAATATTGCTACTAAATTACCATAATATTCGCATTTTGATGCAATAATCGAAGTAACACTTTGTTTATGTATTGAAACTTGCAACATTATTGAAGTGAAACTTCTTTATCGGAAAAAAATTTAGTGTAACATTTTTTCGTTACGCCGTACGCGTGACATTTTTCCGATGCGCGCCATCTTTTTCTTATCCCTACCACGCGTGGTTCGACGTATTTCTGTAAAGTTGCATATAGTAAATTATTTTTTTGAAAATAAGGTCATAAACTAGTACACGCACACATTTTTTAATTTTACACCACTACCTTACTAGCAGCTTATATATACATACACTTAGCATAAATCATCGAGATATATGTACTACTAGAGGGGTTATTCCAAACAAAAACATTGCGCGCGGCCGATGTGGTGGGGTACGTGTGGAACGAGCGAGGCGTGGCTTCAAGTTCAAAGATTAAGCAATGCGTGCAGATGCGACACATTGTGCAATCTGTTTACTCGGTACTATCTGGTGGTACTGATACTAGGGAATTAATAAAAAGAGGATTTTATATTAAACTATGTATTTTAATTTCCTTTAAATAATATCAATTTAGTAAGCTTTTGTCGTTTTGTGTAGTAATCAATAGTTTTATCAGTTTTTGCTTCATGATGTAATCGAATTTTGGAGTATTGGTTTATAATAGCCCTAATTAAATGGATACGATGATTCAATGTTGATGGCGTTTACGTATAAGAAACTCACATTTTGAAAAATCTCACGTGAGATTCGAGGATGGGGGAAGGGTTGAATAAATTCTCACGACATCTCACCAGGGGGGGAGGGAGGTGCAGAAAATTTTAAAAAACACCTCACGTAATTTATGGACGCCCCCTTACTCGATCACAATTTTTGTAACGAATGTGAAAGACGAAACAATAAATACGCAAAGCGGCTTTTACTATAAATGGAACTACATTTAAAAATATACTTTATTTATTGAGTTATAAGGTTGCTCCCATTCTGTTTATTTACATTCTCAAAAACATCAATCGCCGCAGAGGTGGCTTGCGACAAAGGCGGCTTGTGTCAAAGGCCTCGGCGATATCATTTAAGAACATAATATTATGTACTTTAGGCAAACTTGTAATAAGATCTATTTTACTTTCTTATTAGTCCATTTGACAAGGATATTGGGTAAGATACCTATTGGAATAATTTTATTATTATGTAACTATGTACTTATTAAATCCACGAATAAAAAAAAATTTTAGTCGAGAATATAGAAATTGGGTCGCATTTTTTTAATCCGCGAATAGTGAAAACACGAATAAAGGAAGCGCGATTAAGGAATTTTTACTGTATTAGTTTCTGTGAATGTTGTGTTTATTTGTAATTGTTGTGCATAATAATTTATAAATCCTATTGGAACAACTGTTGATTAACCTTTTTTTAATAAATAAAAATAGGTAAATAAATAAATATTACTTAATATAACCTGCCGTTTTACTTTGCGTAGTCGGGTAAAAGTATAAATATTTAGGTACTACACCACGGTAATCTTTCCTAGTAGATATTGTATATACATAGTTAAAAAAATCCAGTTACATTTTTTTAACAGACTCATCGATAGTGTCACATCTGTGCTGTTAGTCTATGAAAAATGGCGCGAAACGCAGAACGCGTGGTGATTTTTCGCAAAATGATAACAATATTAGTAAAATGCATGACTTACTCATAATAAGGAAACTTACTGGTGAAAAGTCACTCCTCGGGCTTTGTTTGTATTATGGGAACTGTTAAAACAATATCTAAGCAAACACGAAGGCATTTTGAACAGAGCAATAACACGTGTTGACGCGGCAAGCGGGGGGCACAGTCCGACACAGACTAAAGAGACTTGTGATTCTTACCTCTAGCTCGTGTTAAAGAGAGTGTAGTAGCGATCGCCTCTCTAGTACGTAGTACATACTATCTCGATGGCATAAATAGAAAAAAAGAGCGTGTGTGCCGAGCACACGTGTCAGCTGAAGTGAAACATAATATTTAACAACATTCAAAGATACCAAAATCGGCGCCTTACTCCACGACGTGACGGTATTGCCATGACGCGACTTTGAAATTTTATTCTTAACGAGCCTTACGAAGTTTCACTTCAAAAGGAAAAATAAAACGTTTACCCACTGCACAACGCGTTTTCCCAGCAGAACGCGGAACTATGTCACGCGCAGGCAGCGGTGTGTGCACAGGCGGTTCACACTCCATTGCCTGACCCACTGGGCTAGCAATAATGTTTGTGATTCTTACCTGGAAATAAATAAATCGGTTTAAATATAAGTAGATTAATATATTTTAATACTTTTTTGTTTCTTTCGTTTTTGGTGTTTTTTTTCGCATTGCAAGAGTCGATCTCTAAAGGCATCCCTGTTTTATTGCCCTTATATGTAATTTTATAGGTATGTTTGTTCACCACTTTTCTAACTTTTTAACAATTATTAGAGTTAGCAAATCGAGTTCCTAATTTTTATTGAACATTCAATATTACAAAACAAATATTTATTTATTTATTCATGCTTTATTGCTCTGAAATAACTTAATCTAAATAAAAATTAAAACAAATGGCGGTCTTATCGCTAAATAGCGATTTATTCCAGAAAACCAGACGTACGGAAGGATATTATATTGTTTACGTGAACTTCATTCCAAAAATAAACTTATTATGAATACATCAACTTGATTATATATAAATTACATTAGACTTACTTACCTTCTACTTTTTACTTAACATGTAAAAAATAGCAAGAAAAGCATATTTTAATTCCGTGAAACCTTGTTTACAATGCCACATAATATGTGGCAAATCAATATATTATATTGATCAATAATTCACCACTTTCGTAATATTCATGAACCCGAACAAAAGAAAGATTTACAGGTAAAAGTATTTAAAAGCACTTTAAACAGACCGTTAACAAAACAATAGAAAAGGTCGAATATTTAATGGGTCGATTAAAAATTTACGACGCTATTAGGCTTTCTAAAGAGGAGGTATGCAAATATATTTTACGCACTTCTGTCGTCTTATTCTTATTGTCGTCGTCTTATTCTTCAGTTACATAAAAAAAACCTGAATATTTAACGAACCATCAATATAAATAAGTATACGCGAATATGTAGAGTATTTTTATGTTTTTAAAAGTGCAATACTTAAAAATTATATTTTTTCGTGTTTTCAGAATTCGTTCACCGATATAAAGCTACATTCTATAATTTTTTCTGTAGCAAAGGACACGGAATTAACACGTAAGCATTACAGAACAAATTATTTAAAAACTCTTGCAGTCAGAATACCATTTGACGCTACCACTAATAAAAGTTTATTAAATCCTTTTTAGGTTAACCTAATCTCTTATTTGACCACAGATATTTGACAATTAAGATGAACAATAAACTAAGGGCTGATTTTTCAATCCTTGGTTAAAACTTATTCGTCGAATAATGTATAAAACCACCATTTTAAAAACGTATTCTAATTGCCTGTATTTGACAGTTTACGTGACATTTTAATAATATTATCGTGTAATACTTTATTGGACGGATAAGTTTTATCCAAGCATTGAAAAATCGGCCCTTAAACAGATATTTAACATCTTACAAGCTAGTTGATATTTTACTTTGGCTCTACAGGATGATTTTAAGAAGAAAAAAAACTACTAAATAAAACAAAACCGTCCTTGTTGTGTATTTGGATAAGAATTTAAAGGATTTCCAGTTTCAAAACTCATCACAAATACGGTAGACTAAATTTGAGTAAATTAAATAATATTCTTACAATCCGATAATAAAATCATGAATAATTCACATCTCCAATGGCTTAGCTTATTCAAAGGATGAGATTTAATTATGGAGATAAAGTTAGGTATTGTTATTATAGACCGGGAGATACTGACACAAAATTTCGAGTCATTTGTAACAGGATGGCGGTTCTACAGGGTTCTTAGTACGCAATGACAAAAAGAAAAATGATGGTGTGAACGCTGGTACCGGCGGCTTAGTCGCGTGGGCGTTAGTCGAACTCGTCGGAAAATAGCGAAAGTCAAACGATTTGTAACAGTATGGCACTTATTTTTCCTGTAAGTTTGAGGATCAACGAATATAAATACAAAATTTCAAAGATCTAGGTGTTGGAAATCTTCACTTATATAAATTAATAATAAATTTATTTTTCAAGTATGACAGCACTTTTTCCCCCTACTAGAAGTATGGCAAATATAATAATGGTCACATTTTATCAAATACTCTCCAAAAAGCCAAATGCAATACTGGTACAAAAAGATAGGCGAAATAAAAAAAATTTGCAGATTTTCGGCGGTATGGCGACCATTTGGAATCGTCCGAAAAGTATGGCATGGCGATTTTCGTAAATGGCTGCACAACGATGGTTACCTGTGCAAAAGTTAGCTTGGTACAAATGGTTGAATAATTGTTTTTTTTAAATCAACACATTCGCGTCGGTATGGCGGGCTGTAAGTCATACCGGAAAAGTATGGCATGACACTACCGCCTACTTCTTTTTTATGGGCTATCGGTAAATTCTAAAATTTTTGTGTTACAAATCGTTTGACTTTCGCTATTTTTCCGACGAGTTCGACTAACGCCCACGCGACTAACCCACCGGTACCAGCGTTCACACCATCATTTTTCTTTTTGTCATTGCGTACTAAGAACCCTGTAGAACCGCCATCCTGTTACAAATGACTCGAAATTTTGTGTCAGTATCTCCCGGTCTATTACGTTTTACGTCATATTTCAAACTTGCTGACGTCAGTGATTTCTTTCGCGTTTAGATATTTTTCAGAAAACTCTTGTATTTTTTTAATAAGAGTTTCTGAATAAAAAAGAGCGTGTATGCCGAGCATTCGTGTCAGAAGTGAAACTTTTTTGGCAAGGTTCAAATTTACCAAAATCGTCGCCTTATTCCATGACGTGACGGTATTGCCATGACGAGACATTAAAAATTTTACTCTCAACGCGCGTAAAGACGTTTCACTTCAATAATAATCCTTGAAGTGTAAGCTGTCTACTCGTGAAAGTTTTGTAAAAAATGATTCACTGGTTAAGGCGCTTCGACGGAACAAAGAAACAGACAAAAATTATATTCATTTTGTTACATAGTTTATTTCTCTATGCTCTTTACATTGTTGTTTTAATGGGAGCTGCTATTTTCATTTTACAAAACACTAATTATTATTATGCAAAATACTTTTATATTGTCACAGATTGGAAGGAAATTTAGGTCAATTTGGATTTGATTAAACGTATTTTCATTCAGGTAAATCAGGGCTCTTAAATATAATTTTTAAACAACTAGACACTTTCCTAATTGTCTCATTATATGATCAAGGCTTGAAACTTGACCGACCTACTTTCTATTAATATACTATAGATGACATTTAAGCCAAGTCTAGTATTAAATACAATATTAAAGGAAATATGACCTTCTGGATATGTTATATTTAACTTATCAGTCAGTTCTTTACGAAAGGTTGTTTTTAATATAAAGAAGAGAGATTAGAGTTTTTGTTTCTTTGTTTGCTACGATTAACAACCTGTTAAATAAAATATTTTGCGTTTAGTGTTATATCCTTACTTATTATAATATTTAAAACTAGCTGTGCTCCGCGGTTTCACCCGCATTGTTTGGGTCCTATTGGTCTCAGCGAGATGATATATAGCCTATAGCCTTACTTGATAAATGGACTATCTAACACCGAAAGAATTTTTCTAATCGGACCAGTAGTTCCCGAGATTAGCGCGTTACAAACTCTTCAGCTTTATCACTACATAGTATAAAACAAAGTCGCTTTCCCTGTCCCTATGTCCCTATGTCCCTATGTCCCTTTGTACGCTTAAATCTTTGAAACTACGCAACGGATTCTGATGCGGTTTTTTTTAATAGATAGAGTGATTCAAGAGGAAGGTTTATATGTATAATAAGATCCATTAAGTAGTGGAGAAGTACTGTTATTTTTGAGGTTTCTAATGTGATGTCGTAAAAAATTACATTTATTCCGCTTACATTGCAAACGCAGGCTGAACCCTACGAGTTTTATCAAAATAATGTACTAAGTATTATACACATTGAAAAGGTCTACAGAAAAGTCCGCGATGGTATATGTCTATCTCTTATGGATAACCCACAATAACTTTTTTTTGTCATTTACTTTTTACGACAAATAATGGCTAATTTTCGAAGCGATTTTAACCAATACAGAATTAATCCTTAACCAATTAAATACCATGGATACATTGTTCATTTAATATAGATCTATATGGCCCTTTACACCGTATGATTTAAGTGAATATTTTCGAAGATATTACAGATTTAAAAATTGCAGGACGTAGCGTTTGCGGCCGCCCGGCTATGTATTTTATACCCGTGCGATGCCGGAGGCCGGAGCGGGCCGCTATATTTTTATACCTATACAACGTTCACAATTTTTCTGTAGTGTATTTAGTATCAGCATTGCACCCGTGCGAAGCCGGGGCGGGTCGCTAGTAATCTTATATATAAAATTCTCGTGTCACAATGTTAGTCTGCATACTCCTCCGAAACGGGTGGACCGATTCTCATGAAATTTTCTGTGCATATCGGGTAAGTCTGAGAATCGGCCAACATCTATTTTTCATATGTACCACGGGCGAAGCCGGGGCGGGCCGCTAGTATTAGTATAGATTTCATCTTTCAACCCGGGACAGCCAGCGGCCAGTAATTAATTACATTAATGGTAAAACCGTGTAAAATATGAAACTAGCAAATTGATAATGAAAATTAATAAATCCAGCGCAAAGTTTGCTTTTTCCATATTCATAAAGATAATCAATTTGCACCGAACATGTCGAGATAAGTAATTCTGGGTAAATTGGCCCAAATTGGGGAAAATAAAGCTATGCGGGGTTTAAACTAAATTCACTCGGTATTTGTTAATTAATTAACTAATTTCTAACGGTTCAATGCATTTTAGTATCTGTGGCAATTATTGTGGGTTCTGAATATACGGGTAGGAGAAATCAGGGTCCTCATTAGTGAAATCGGTCTTATGTTGTTATCCTTAATTTTGGCTTGTTTAAATATAACAAAGGCTTGTAAAGGAAATTCATGTTAAAATAATCTTTACATTTATTAATGGAAGTACACGTTAAAATATTTTTATATTTATTACAAGTTGAATTTATGAAAAATATTTCGTTAATTAAGGTATATAAAAATTCCTGTTTCTTCCTTCAACATTTAATTTTTATTTTTAGAAACAGTACAATAGATAATAATTTTATTATTATCTCGATATTTTGTTATCAAAAACCTGATGTTATTAATTCAATCAAAGTAGGCACATATTAAGCACACATTACTTCCTTTATTTATATGTAAATTGATTAAAACCGTAAAAAATCACACCAGATATGGTTAAATCCATTAAATATAATCCCATTGTTAAAGCCTACATCCACCCTTAAAAATAATTCCGCATTCACTCTAAAATAAACGCATTATGGTTAAAGGTCGGATCCAAAATCTAATAGATATTGAAGACCCATGAGTCGGAAAGGTAGACGCAATCAATCACGCAAAAACGATTGGCAGATGTATTAGTCTGTTCGTCAGTTTAATTATTCCTGCCAAGTTTATGGTCGATTTATCTGTCGACATGTTTTGCTGTGGTTGGCCGCTAGTGATCTACAGGTAAAGTTTCAAAAGCTCTCGATTTAGAAACGGCCAAATTAAAAAAAAAGGATGCAAAAAGAAGGAAAGCAAAAAGAGAAAGGATATGTATTGTTTGTTTTTGTGTGATAATTATTAGTAACTAGTTGTGCTCCGTGGTTTCACCCGCTTTGCTGCGCTCCTTTTGGTCTTATATATAGCCTTCCTCGATGAATGGGCTATCTAACACCGAAATAATTTTTCAAATCGGACCGAGTAGTTCCTGAGATTAGCGCGTTCAAACAAACAAACAAACTCAGCTTTATAATATTAGTATAGATTAATCAAATACATTAAAAAAGTTAGAAAATCGACGATAGAAAAAACTGTAATGAGTTCCGAAGCATGATATTCTCTTTATTTAAACTTTTGCCTTATTATAAATAGAAAATAGATAATACTTTTCCTGTAAGTAATAAACTTCCTCAACAAAAAATAACAACGTTACAGAGGTGTGGCTTCCAATAGCTTTTACTTGAAGGGAATTCAAGATAGAAATAGCCAGATCGGTTTCCAAGCGACTTTTCTTGAACACAAACAAATTGATACTGTTATTTTATTTTTCCGAGGATCTACTACGATCTAATCTATATAAATTATTCTTTTTTTAACACGGAAGGCAAAATTTTAACTAAACGTATTTATAACTAGCTGTTGCCCGCGACTTCGTCCGCGATTCGGTCGTTTTTCGTCATTCGTCGTTTAAAAAAAATACGTGACACTTTATTTTTGAATGTTCTTAATTGTCTCTTATAAAATTTAACTACATTTAATGAATACTCTGATAAGAAAATCTTAAAATCATCGAAAATCATAGACATCGAATATCTGAGGAAAACATGAATGAATGTGATTTAAATTCTACATTTCTTAGTAATTAAAATAATAATCTAAATTAAATGTAGATTAACAGTTTGAGCGCACCATTATAGAATATGTACCTAAGTAATAAATTACGTTAGTTTACATAGTAACTTTACTAAAAACACGATGACTTTCTTTCGCGCTCGGTACCACAAACTAAACATGTTTGTGGTACGTGGCCCGCGTCACTTTACCCCCCACGAGTTCCCCTCCGTTGCTATGCGAAAATACATTCGTCGCCCTACTGTAGGAAAAATTGTAATACTGCGGCCTGGGCGTTATAACACGCTCAAGGAATTCCTGAGTGCTGATAGACTTCCGTCTATCGGCATTTATACCAATTTTATATTAATATCACCATCTTGAGGAAAAGCTTCTAATGTCGATTTAAAACGCATATATACGGATTAACCTGATGAATTAACATGTTCTAAAATTGTGAAATGAGTTCAGTTTTAAATTCGAGAAATATTGATTTCTTGTATTCGATTATTCGTCGTAGTCGAATACAAAATATATTTAAAGAAACTTAGGTTGGCCTTCAGGCAAAAGGGATCCTATCAAATGATAAACTTGACCTTGTATCTTAAAAGTAAGAATGAAAGGAGCATCTAATAATTGTTGAGCACCAAAGGATCATTTAAAACGCAATACTATAAGAGCTAATATTGTCTAAGAACTGTTTAGATTGCACATGTTCCTCTAAAACTTAAAAGTAGTGATTTCAAAGGTTCCGGCGTATCTTCAAACGAAAGCCGACTCCTTACTCCACTTTAAAGCATTACAAAAAGAACATACTACGTTAATATCGCCTATACAGAAGATGATCTGTAATCAATTGTGAGGTTATAAGCAAACCCACTTTTATATTATTTTGTCGGACCACACCACCGAATTTGTAGATTGATCTTCTATGTTTACCTCTAAGTCATTAAGACTATGTCGAAATCTGTCTGCAATAAGACGGGCCTCTCGCTATTCGTCCGTTTAAAGAGACCAATAGTTTCAATTCTTAATCTTTCATTGAACAAACTTATTAATCGTTCTTGTCTCAAATAATGGTAATATTCGCGTCCCTACTCTAGTCATTGCTTATGCTCATGTTCATCTTCGAGAGATCGAATAATATTATGGTGCACCCTATTATTTGTCAAACGGTCTTCATATTGAGTAAAAGTTTCAGAATTCTCGAGATAAAATATGACGATCGTGATCAGCTGTGAGACGTAATTCCCTCTCAGTGAGGGTTTCGGTCTCACGGGATAGTACAATATGCCATTTGCGATCAGCTGTGAGACGTTATATATACCCTCAGTGAAGGTTTCGGTCTCACAGGATAGTACATGCCGTTCGCGGTCAGCTGTGAGCCGCAATTCTCGTTGTGAAGCGGTTTCAGGTTCGGCATAACACATGTTGTTTTCGGTCAATAGTAAGCCTCTTATCTCTAACGATCCTTGAGAACTCTTATTTCTCATTTTCTTAACTTTGCTCGAATTTCGATATATAAAGATTTTTTAGGTGGCACTGATGCGGGTGAATAAAAATTAAAACGGACTAAGAGTGTTATAATCTCAATCATCATCATCAATACATATAATAAAATTGTGGAAAAGTGATGTCTGTACAATTAAAATATGTAGAAAAAAATTAGCAGGTGTTATTATTATCGAGAAATCGAGAGAAACCATTTTTTTCTCTTAAAAGCTCCCCCCCTCCCACTTCCCGAACTCCGATTGACCGTAATTTATTTTTCCTTACATTTTTATCATATCCTTTTCTAATGGGTTTCATCCTACTGCGATTTTTTTTTGTTTCAAAAATTATCTACCCTGGTGTATAGGTAAATTTTCCACATAAAATGTCCTTTAAATTATGTCGTATTATATTTTTAACCCCCGACGCAAAAAGACTGGTGTTATGTGTTTGACCGCTATGTATTTCTGTGTGTGTGTGTGTGTCTGTCTATGGAACCGTAGCTGGCTAACAGGTAAACCGAATTAGATGCGGTTTTTTTTGTTAGGCAGAATATTTTCCGACGCTGGTTCTTAGATAAAGTGTATCAAAATTGGTTCATCCACTTATTATACCTACATAGGGGTAAAAGTGGGAATGAAAAAAATGAAAGTTATAATTTATTTTTAAAGATCGTCGGGAAGTTTATGAAATTATTTATTCCTTTTTCTATACACTTTTCTTCGTCTAAACGGTTTAGTTACGTGCTCTCTCTCTCTCTTCAGCCTTTAAGTTACGTGCGTGAGACAGGAAAGATCTAATTTGGATTTGTTTCTTGATTTGATAAAAACTGAGTATCGATTAAGCTGATCAGTGGCTACTGGCTACACCATAGATTATTAAAAACATCCGTTTAAGAAAGGAAGGAAATAGAATTTGCTCCTCTCCCCCCCCCTGGTTCCTAAAAAATAATATGACATAATTTAAAAGAAATTTTACGTAGAATTAGTTAGGCATTTCTTTTTTGATTTTCGATATTATATACTAATCATAATTTTTAATTACAATATGTAGTAACTATTTGGTATAGGTTAGGCATTTCATTTCTTGATTTTCTTTAATAATTTGGTACGTAAGTTTTTTAGCTCAGTTTAGTAAGAAATTTTAATAACAATTCTTTTAATTATTTATGGTAGTACAACAGTACAGTATGGTTGTACGTATTTACTCAATAATTGTATGTTAAATAGTAATTCAGCATGGGCGTAGCCACGGTGGGGCTGGGTGGGGCGCTTACCCTGGCTTTGATCTGGTAGGTACTAATTGTGAAGGGGAGTGGGCGTAGGCGTGGGATTGGGACTGAACGTGGCATATGGCGTGGGAGTGCGAGTGGGCGCGGGAGTGGGAGCATGAAAATAAAAATGATTTTTTATTGTTGCCCCACCCTGAGCCCATGGTCATAGGTCCCATAGTCACTATTCCACGCGAACGAAGTCGCGGGGACAGCTAGTAGACAAATATAATCAGAAAGCTTTGAACTCCTAAGCTCAACCATAAAAGATAGACATTTATGATGTCGGGAGATATTTTTTATATAATATGGAGAACATTTCTTTCATACTTGATTTCTGTGTAGCTTTAACCATTAAGATACACGCATTAAGAACGCACACGCGACGAAAGCTTAAAAATGGAGTTGCTGCTCTGCTCACGAATATGAAAAATAATTGTACCAAGTTTCGTTTAAATCCGTCGAGTAGTTTTTGTTTCTATAACGGTTATACAGACAGACAGACAGACGGACAAACATTTTTGACGTCGATGTCGATCTCTAATCACCTCATGATAGTTATTTAGGAAATATATTTCATGTGCAGAATTGACCTCTACAGATTTAATATAAGTAGGTATACATATATTTAGATTCCTATTTCCATGTAACGTTAAATTCGACTATATAATAACTAACAGACAACGCAGGTTACTCTCGTTTCCGTAAGTTGAGGCGGCTACATATTCGGTCCTAATAACATGACTTTTTGTGAACGAAACGACAGCGCGGTTTAATTCGATGGCAACACCATCAGAAAAAAGGAAATATTTTTAACTTTGAAAAAATATTATGATTTACACTATTAATACTATTTTAACATTAACACAAAATATAAGACTGTGAGTGTGTAAAAATAAATCCAGCTAGTTTCACATCACACTTATGTTTATAATTAGGTATACGACATGAAAATATATTAATTACCAAGCAATAATCATACAGATAAATACTGAACAAAAGTATTAACAGTCAAAGTATATTTTTACTAACAACATGTAAATGATGAAGGAATAATAATTATCAACGAACTAACCTTTTTGTATTAGAGTCCCGCCTCGTGATCGAATTATTAAAACACGAAGATTTTTAAAAATGTAACCAATGAACACAATCAATATTAGATTAACTGTAATGGTGTCTAGTTTGACTTAAAATAATATACATCTACCCTCACTTTTAAAAATGTAGTATATTCACACGAATTATATAAGCGCACCTTATAGGGAAGGGAAGATTTATTATGGGTTAAAGAGTTAAATAAATAAATAACATAATTATATTTAAATTATTAATTTTTAACATTGTGTTCAGTAGTGTTAACATGTAAATTGATTTGATTTTTACGAAATCTCATAGATGGCGCTGAATCAAATTTGTCTTTATAGTACTAAGATTCATTAAACAGTTTCTCTGCCCAAATTACGTAAATGACGTAGTTTTTATAGTGTAAAGCTAGATAATAGCATGGCTTACTCAAAAACAACATTTAAACATGAGTCTTTAGATTGTACGCTGTCGTAGTTCACGGAATACGTAAGAAAAGTAAAGGTTCACAGCTCCTCCCCCGGAGGTGATAGCATGATAATATGTTTAAAAAAACCTCACACGACCTGTTAGTAATATTCATGCAAAATTTGAAGTCAATCTATGCAGTACTTTTCGAGATTAGCTCGGACAAACATACAGACAAACAGACAAACAGACAAACAGACAAACAGACAAAAATTCTAAAAACTATATTTTTGGCTTCTATATCGATTATAGATCATGGATTATGTATTCTTTTAAAAAAATATTCAATGTACAGTTTTGACTTTCCTACGATTTTATTATATGTATAGATAAAATAATAAAAAATAAATTAATTTATTATCTTCCACGAAGTACAAACATAACACATTATATTTAATGTGAAAATATTCCACCCATTTCCATCGCTAAAAATATATAATGTTAAAAAAACGTGTAGTTACTTAAAAAAGAAGCATTACATATTTGAGAACACAGAACTATAACAGTACACACACATACACATACACATAAATAACTATAAAAAAAATAGTGATATTATCAAACAAATGAATACAGAAAACTTGAGATAGGTCGACACCCTCTATTATAAATGACTTGAAAGTTCAACGCTCTTGAATAATAATTCTTAACAAAATATAAATAGGACTGCAATACTTAATTTTCACGTTCATTAAAAGTATACGAAGTTATTATAATATATAATATATTATAGAATATTGATGAATTGTTTAATTAATAACTGTCATTTATAACACAAGTCTTGTTTGTTTATACAATTTTAGAAGTAAAACTACTTAAGGTCGGGTCATGGCAATACCGTCACGTCATGGAGTAAGGCGACGATCTTTGAATCTTGAAAAAGAAGTTTCCCTTCTGACGCATGTACTGGGCACACACGATCTTTTTTTGACAAAAGAAATATTCAACATTTTCTATTGTTGCTTTGCAAACTGGTCATTGTGTGAAATAAACTTAACCTTTAAGAATTTTTTTTTAAGTTTGAAGAAGTAGTTAGAAGTAGTTAGAAAAATAAAGCTTTATCGAGATTAGCGGGTACAACAAAAAAAAAAACCGTATAGATTCATTTATTTTTTAAATATCATCAAGTTAAAACGTTAGTGCAGCAACTGTATCGAAAATAAGCTCTACTTCAAAGTTATATTTTTTTATATCTACGCATCACATGGCATTCTCAAAACACCATACTAATTAAAATACTCCACCAAGGCATATGAAATCGGGACCTCGTTTCCAATAAACCCTTAATTAATATGACTTCCAAAATTGGAAGAACTTTGTAATTAATTTAACAAACACCTTCCGGAGTCGAAACTCTTATTTATCTGAGGAACTTTAAGGGGAAACTTTATTTATTAATCTCGAACATTTAATGATTTCAGTTTAAAGTGATTTGAATTAAATTGAATACTTGTATTACTTATTATTTATTTTACAATGTAGTATTACATCTATGTACAGTTAAAAAACCTACCTATCCACTAATATTATAAATTCGAAAGTTTGTGAAATGGATGTATGTGTATGTGTGTATGTTTGTTACTCGTTCACGCAAATACTACCGAATCGATTAGAATGAATTTAGCACAATAGACTAGACTAGAATAGACTTTAGACACAATAAACTTGGATTAACACATAGGATAGGTTTTATCCCGGAAACCACACGGGAACGGGTTTTTTATTTGAAAACGCGGGCGAAGCCGCGGGTAGAAAGCTAGTATAGTATGCTCATGAATAAAATAAAACAAACAGACGATTTATATCTTACATGACTATTTTCCCACCAAAAATGTTTGTAACATTTTATAAGTATTTGTGATTTATTACGACTCATCGACACGTAAGCGACTTCCCGCTGAATATTAAATTTCAGATTTCTTGAATCGAAAGAGATTTATATAGGCTTTTACAGATTTGTTCAAAAAATAAAGATGGGCAATAAAAGGTTTGAAATTATGTTCTTGAATATAAAATTGTAATAAATATCTATAAAGAATTCATCGCCTGTTCATTTGGATGTTAAACCATCGTTTTACATTTTATTTCACAGTAACAGCACGTCCATACATTCGCATTTATATTATTTCTGCTCTATAATAATTCCAATTAAAAATCAAATGCAATTAAAACTATAGAGAAACAATCTTGACATAAAAAATCTTCTTTGCCTAAGGCACGAATAACTCGTTCGAATGTTGTGTCCAAAAAAGTACCTTTGACGAATTTGTAGTGAAAATCCAATTTCACTTTTTATTTGTCCTTTCTTTGACACGTGTATATTTGGTATGTCTCTCAGTTTATACGAAAGGCATTTAGATGTAGACACATGAATATTACATTAGATTCTTTATCTATTTAGCAGTAAATGTATCAGAAGAATATTTTTATTTCGTGAGCTAGATTGTACATGACTTTAGTACGATACGAGTTCAGTATTTTTAGTCAATCGATTGTTTTTCTTTGCACATTGTAAAAAAATCATACAAGTTACTATAAAAAAGTATATATATTATAGGTAGGAGTAAATCAACACAATATATTTTTCCACTCTAGACAACAATAGAGGTTGCGGCTTGTTGATTTTAAAATCAATTATATTCACTTAAATTTCTCAATAATAATTTCTGAGTCTACTAATTATGCGACTGTTCGTAGTTTTTTGTTATTATCTACCTATAAAAAATCTCGACTTTATATAAAACTTATTACAATTCAAACATTTTGAATAATTCATATATCGTAAAAGCCTATCAAGGCAATTGCTTTGTGTTCAATAAAATGACTTATTTTACATAGAAAAGCTACGTTATTACTACATTAAGACGCAATTTCGTATAGTAATGGAATTTACATGTATATTAGTAACTATAATACCATTGTGTTCAGAATGTATGGAATGTTCCAGGTTATGAAATATGTGATAATACATAACGGTTAAAATAAACATATATTACTGCACACTTATGAATGATAAGTTTCAATAATATTTTAAATTTATTACAATAATATTTTAAACACTGATTTATACTAATATAATTAAGCTGAAGAGTTTGTTTGTTTGAACGCGCTAATCTCGGGAACTACTGGTCCGATTTGAAAAATTATTTCGGTGTTAGATAGCCCATTCATCGAGGATATAATTATTATCTCGCTAAGACCAACAGGAGCGGAGCACTGCGGGTAAAACCGCAGAGCACAGCTAGTAATTACTAAAGTTAAATAGTTCAAACATTCCTTTTTAAGTTTTATTTTAATTATAATTGAGTGGAATTTCATTTCAAGTTATAATTACCATGAATTTAATTAGAAACGTCGAAAACAATAATTGTACCTTCTTCAATTCATAAGTTTCGTAATTTTCAATAATATTTGGTAATCGAATTCTCATTCCAGATCATTAAATTAATTTTACGATTAATGAAATAAATATTATTACTGTTTTATGGCAAAATTAGTGAAATGAAAAGTACCAGGCGCCCATAGAATGCAAGAAGCTAATATAAAAGCCACTTTGTAATTAGGCTAATCGAGCGAACAATGTTCGTAGCATCCGACGTAGGCTCGTAGCTTAAGCGTTGACGTAGAGTGCTACGAAATGTCCGTTGAATCATGCCTTTGTGCAATACACGCTGTTAAATAACTAGGCAGAAAATTGCTCTTGAATATCGTAAAAAAGTGGAAAGTGAAATATATTTTTGGATGGACAGACAGTCGAATAACAAAGTGATCCTATATGGGTTCATTTTTTTTTCTTTTTAGGTTTGGAAATCTTAAAATATATAGTAGTAAATTATATATGTTTAATAATGACCGTTACGATTAAGAAATATATAGGTAATTCCTCAGTTTTTGTATTATGCATACATTTATATTTTCTGCCAGAAAATCGTATTACAATACATTAGAGATTAAATGATATGGTATAACATTTTATTTAATTTATGAACGATAAAAATCAAAATTAGTAGCTATTGCCTTTTTATAATACCTATGGCACAGAATACATAATACAGAATACTAAACGCTACCTATGGTAAAAAAAACGAATGCCATTTATTATGACATCGTGATGACGCTCTATTTGCGAGAATGATCAATTCCCAAAAACCGCAAACATGTGGCGAAGAACGACCTAAATCACATATTTGTTTCCCTGATTGATTTCCTTCATTCACGACGAGCTTTGGAACTTTAACTTCTAACTTTTCCAATCTATTTGCGTATGAACGATTTAGATAATGAATATCCATTAATTGTACTTGAATTTCCTTCTGATTTTTGTATGTATGATTAATTTGAGGCATTATTTTTTCTCGAGCTTCTGATTATCTTCAGTAATTTTATGTGTATTGTACATCAATACAAATCGTATTTAAATAAATAAATAAATCTTTATTTGAATTTATAGGTACACTAGGGGTCCGCCCCGGCTTTGCCCGTGGTACATATTTCGCAATAAAAGGTAGCCTATGTTCTTTCTCAGGGTCTAAAGATTGTCTGTGCAAAATTTCATCAAAATCGGTTGAGAGATTTAAGCGGGAAAGCGTAACAGACAGACAGACATAGTTACTTTCGCATTTATAATATTAGTAGGGATTATTTTTGTCACATTGGATTGAGGTTCAGGCCCCCTTACTAGGTATATCTTTTTTCATTTTGTATTAAGTACAAGTCTTGCTATTAACTACATTTATCTTGAAAATGTTATCTTAGTGTGTTCATACGACTCTAGTCAAAAATAAATAACATAACATACAAATCGTGTTAATATGTACCGGTCACTTTATTCAAGTCCATAACTAACTATAACGTCTTTACTCACTAAATATACGATAACATAAATTGAAGGGAATAATGAAATTTCAATGCAATATAATAGACGCCTTACAACTACGTGTTAACTAAGTTAAGCACCGTTTATGGCATGCATAAGTTAGTTACCGGCTTTCAGAGTAAAGGCTATGAGTAAACGCCGAATTTACAAGAACATTTGCTTTGAAATATGTGTTAAAGTTTAGATAATGTCTTAAAAATATTAGTGGTATTGATAATTTACTGAATATTTCGTTTTATAGCATCGAATGCTTTATAAAGAAGATTTTTTAAATAGAAAAAAGTCAATCATGAGACGAGATACAGAATTTAAAATAAATGTGTGCGTGTACTAGAGTACACACGTAAGAAGTGAAACTTCTTTATGTCCTTATTTTTCAAAAAATAATTTACTATATAGATACAATATTAAAGAAATACGTTAGTCACACGCTCGTCGCTACCTACTTAAATATTTACACCGGCCGCTGCTGCAACTCGCTCGCTTCGCTCGCTCGGCTCGTGCGGTAGTTCAAAAGTTAACCTAAGATGCTCGTCGCTTCGCTCCTCGCTACCTATTTACATATTTACACCGGCTGCTGCTGCAACTCGCTCGCTCGGCTCGTGCGGTAGTTCAAAAGTTAACCTAAGATGCTCGTCGCTTCGCTCCTCGCTACCTATTTAAATATTTACACCGGCCGCTGCTGCAACTCGCTCGCTTCGCTCGCTCGGCTCGTGCGGTAGTTCAAAAGTTAACCTAAGATGCTCGTCGCTTCGCTCCTCGCTACCTATTTGAATATTTACGCCGGCCACTGCCGTTTTCAGCTTATAAAGGATTTCGACTTAGGCGGATTTTGATTGGACAGAGAGTTTGAGGTTTATTCTTATAAATTTTGAATTCATAAAATTATAATTGAACACCTGACACCAATCAAGCAAACACGTGTTTACGTGAGTCATAGATTTATTATCGTATACTCCTAAAATGTTTTCTAAGAAACAATAGTGTACTTACATTGTCGGCACGTTCTTAAAGTCGGTAACTTATTTTTGTTCGAACAATAGAGCTAATAAATTCCTAATGATCAAGTTGTAAAGGTTGTAAAATAAAAAATATTCTATATTAAAACGTATATAATATAATATGTGCGTCATTAATTTCTGACTGTTTCGAAATTTGGTGCAAAATAAAATAGTGTGTAAATAAAATTTGTAAAAAATCAATAAAATAAAACAATTGAGTAAAGATCTATAGGCATATTATGTATGTATTTATACAAGATATGTATATTATATATTTATACAGGGAACTTCTCAACGTGTTATCTATGAAATTATACTTTTACTCAATTGTTTAATTTTATTTACACACTGTTTTATTTTGCACCAAATCTCGAAACAGTCAGAAATTAATGACGCACATAGTACATAATATATACATATTAAGACAGAGGTTAAGCTTAAATAACTTGAAAAATAAATAACATGATCACGCCCACGTGTTGGTGTTTTAAAAAATTCAATCAAAAACTGAGGTTAACTTTAAATACAATTTTAGAAAAATAATATAAAAAATGAATATATAAAAAATGATAAGAAAAAAAATGTCACGAGTACGGCGTAACGCAAAAATGTAACGCGCGCGGCGTAACGCAAAAAATGTAACGCGCGCGGCGTAACGCAAAAAATGTCTCACAAAATTTTTGTCCACCCCCGATAAAGAAGTTTCACTTCAAAAATTTACTATATGGATAATGGAACTTTACAGAAATACGTCGAATCACGCGTGCGGTAAGAATAAGAAAAAGATGGCGCGTAACGGAAAAATGTCACGCGTAACGAAAAAATGTTACACTAAATTTTTTTCCAACCCCGATAAAGAAGTTTCACTTCAATAATCTCAGTATTAGTAATGCCTTGTGAATGTTTATTAACAAACTTAATTCATAATGTTTAGGCAGAGATTAGTGACTTTGAATATTGTTCTAAAAGTAAGTTCTATAGAATAATTATTTAAATGGAATGGAAAAAATAAGGAAACTAAATTCATAACTGATGAATAATAATTTATGTATGTGAGTGTCAACTTTGATTTTTTTACGTATCGTATGCCTATGGTTTTAAAAAAGATGAACGGTTAAAAAATAATTTCTTCATTTTCATTACCTTACATAAACTCCAAAACATATTTCTATAGTATTGTAACATGTTTGTATAACTACTTTTGGATATAATAATTATTAATTATATTACTCTATACAAGTCAAGTAAAAGCTATTGGAAGCCACACCTCTGTAACGTTGTTATTTTTTGTTGAGGAAGTTTATTACTTACAGAAAAATTATCTTCTGTTTTCTTTTTATAATAAGCCAATTTTTTTTATTAAATACAGAGAATATGCATTACCTTTCCGATGAAGCTTCGGAGCTTACATTTTTTTATGTATCATCGAATTTGTTTTTTATCTTATTCAATGTGAGTGTTTTTTATCTCTTATAATTACTAATAATTATCACAAAAGTAACTTATCACATTATAACCAGAAAATAGATGTCTCTTCGTTTCTCTTTTTCCTGTTTTTGGAACGAAGTTCCTTAGCGAGCGTTGCGAAATAGGGCTAGACAGAAAAAATTAAGACAAAAAGTTTTAATGAAACTTTTTGCTAGTTGTAAGCGTGCGCGTGTTTTTCTGTCTATCTCTCTCTCTAATAGAAATTAAGTCAGATATTTTAGTAACTTCGTTCCATCTGGGTGTCCCTTGACACCTCTCATTTTTTTTTAATTTGTCCTTTTCAAAATCGAGAGCTTTTTAAACTTTACCTATTAGGGCAATCCTTAGCGGCCACCACAGCAAAACATGTCAACAGATTAATCGACCATAAACTTGGCAGGATTAATTAGACTGACGAACAGAATAAAGTACATCTGCCAATCGTTTTTGCGTGATTGATTGCGTCGACCTTTCCGACTCATGGGTCTTCAATATCTATTAGATTTTGGATCCGACCTTTAACCATAATGCGTTTATTTTAGAGTGAATGCGGTGGAATTATTTTTAAGGGTGGATGTAGGCTTTAACAATGGGATTAAATTTAATGGATTTAACCATATCTGGTGTGATTTTTTACGGTTTTAATCAATTTACATATAAATAAAGGAAGTAATGTGTGCTTAATATGTGCCTACTTTGATTGAATTAATAACATCAGGTTTTTGATAACAAAATATCGAGATAATAATAAAATTATTATCTATTGTACTGTTTCTAAAAATAAAAATTAAATGTTGAAGGAAGAAACAGGAATTTTTATATACCTTAATTAACGAAATATTTTTCATAAATCCAACTTATAATAAATATAAAAATATTTTAACGATTACTTCCATTAATAAATGTAATGAGCATTTTGTCTATGAAAACATAATCTTAAACAATAGGTCACGTGCTGGTAGCAAAGCTGGGCGGGTTGCTTATTATGGGTGTACACATAGAGTTTTAAAAATTCATCTATTTGAAAAAAACTGCGTTTGGAATTTTATAAGTAGGTGTTTTTTACGTACTTAGCGTATGCAAAACTATAACCTCCTTTGAGCTTAGTATACCAACAGTTGTATAAATGTTCTCAGGAAATGCATACAAACAGTGTGATAATGAGCTTTTACTAAATCAGGCACACTTCTTGAACTCTATATCTTCTCTTGTATCGGCTTTTCGGTAATATTTCAAAAGAAAAATAATTATCTGTTCTAAGTTTAATATTTTACAGCATATTCAAAAGCAAAATGATGTCGATAAAAACATTTCAGGTAGTTCGAGAAGTGTGCCTGATTTAGTAAAAGCTAATTTTCAGACTGTTTGTATGCATTTCCTGAGAACATTTACTATGGTGGTGTTTATTTTTTTTACACCACATGAAAGTAGAGATTTCAATGAATAAAAGGCACCCCAAGTTTTTGAAAAAAGCTGATATTTTGACGGGTGACTTTTCGATTGAAAATTAGGTTGTTTTTTTGGTATTAATTCAAAATAAGGCGAAAAAATAAATATTTTCAATCAAATAAATTACAGTGTATTTGGGACATAATAAAGTAAGTTTCCACCAAATTTCGTAGAAAAAAAATAAATTTTGATTTAGATAGAAATAAAAGACCAAAAACTTGGTTTTTTGAATTTTTCACCTAAATTTTGAGGTTATGTGAAAAAATTGTGAATATAAAAGTTGTAGAACTTTTAATTACCTACAACTTTGCCATTGAACTTTTTTCTATAGGACTTGTAGTTTTGTCGGAAATCGAGAGAAACCATTTTTTTCTCTTAAAAGCTCCCCCCTCCCGCTTCCCGAACTCGGATTGACCGTAATTTATTTTTCCTTACATTTTTATCATATTCCCCTCCTTTTCTAATGGGTTTCATCCGACTGCGATTTTTTTTTGTTTCAAAAATTATCTACTCTAGTCTATATGCGCTAGTGTCTATTTTATCATGAAAATGGATGTCCCCATTTAATTTGTCTGAAAAACTTTTCTTATCATAGGTAATTGGATATTTTTGAAGTGAAACTTCTTTATCGGGGTTGGACAAAAATTTAGTGTAACATTTTTGCGTTACGCCGTACGCGTGACATTTTTGCGTTACGCCGTACGCGTGACATTTTTGCGTTACGCCATACTCGTGACATTTTTAAGGTCATAAAGAAGTTTCACTTCTTACGTGTGTACTCTACACGCATACATTTTTTTATGTATAGTCTCACTATTTGGTCTGATTTTTTGGTTTTAAAAATATGTACTAATGTCCACTATCGACATGTTTTGTTTATCGATACTTTCCGCACTAGTCGATAAATGCCAACGATGTAAGTTTTTCGTAAACGTAAAGTCAGATTGAAATAATTTCTCGTAAATGTTAAGAATTGTTATAATTCCAACGGAATATCATTGTAATGGCATAAAGCTACGTAAAAATTAATAATTGCCATTTTTAGACGCCTCCAATACGTTTCTAATTTAATGGTGACGCCATTACAAGTTTGTCTCTTGAGAATAACTATCAGTGTCATACGAATCATCATTCGCCGAGCCGAGTATAGTCTGTATTATTTTGGCTACTTTACAGGTTATCGCGAGTGAAGCCGCGACTCATTCATATATTAGCTAGTGAAATGATAACTCAGACAAAAATAACAAACTACGCAATCCGCGTACGTTATATCACTTTATTTTGATACCGCGAATATAATATTTATATTTGGGGGCGTGGTCTTTATTTTTGGACAACATTTTCTTTGGTACGGATCCAAATCATATTCAATCGTTTTATAGCAATGGAAAGTGACGCGCACTTGTAGATTAATGTTGTTATTTTCGCCTATGAAGTGTGTTGGCTGGCAGATATCGCTCAATAGCGATAAGGCTGTGTGTGAATTGTTATTATTTTGTATAGTATTATTAGTTTGCTTTAAATAAGACTATACATAAAAATACAGTGTTAACTTGAAGCTATATCAATTATTGATAATTAAGTCAGATCATTTGCATCAAAATTTGTTTTGTATTCATAGTACCTTAGACCTTTTACAACTCTACGCGTTAAAACAATCAATTTATTAAAATTTCAAACTTGAGCTTTAGTTATCATAAAAAATCCTTTCATAAATAAAATAACGATAAATACCTGACAATTTTATCACAACTCAATATCTTTCTCCAGTCAATTAAAATCGAAAAAGGTAAATTAACCTTTGGACCTTATCTGAATCAGATTAGGCAGTTAAAGGGCTAGGTGTCGGGGTGGCCAATCAAACAAAATGACTGAAGGAATAAAGGGGCAATTTTTACATGCAACCTTATTTACGGAAGTTTTTATTTTTACCCATAATATGATTTAGCTATTTATTGAAATATGTAGTTTAAAATTTCGCCCACTACCTACTATTATAGTTTATATGAAGTTGTAGTTTAAATAAAAAAAAAAACTGTAATTTACCAAAATTGGAAGGAATTCTAACGCCTGTAACACAGTATAAAACTAAAAAAGGCTTAAGTTTCTCCAATTATATCCTTTGTAACATTTTAACAATTCAATCAAGATTTTAAAATTTATTATTATTAATTAAAAAAACGAAATTCAGAATGAAGAAAAATATAATATTATGTCAGAGTTCGTAAAATATTTTAAAGCTCCTATTTCTTATTGGAATAACTTGCCGACATTTTAAACTCGCAAATTCTTACGTGTAGCGGAAATATCAAATTTAGTCTTTTGCGATTTTTCAAATCTATTTTGGGATATTATGTACTTGGCTTAACTTTAAAATAGGTAACTATATCATATTTTTTCTTGCGAAACAGTGCATTCAAGGATAAGGTATAAGATAAACAAGAATTTGTATATGAACATGAACTAATTTATTGGCATCTCAAGATAATTTTGGAGAAAGTAATGTTCATATTCGAGACACTCATAATGTTACACAAAAAATATTAAGTGTGAAGATTCATATTGATCAAATGCTTCTTAACCTAGTCTTACGAATCATCAGGAAATTCGGAATACCTGTAACAAAAAAAATGATGATTACAAATTAAATTCTAAGCAGTGTGTGTGTGAAGTCCCGTGTCCCCGTAGTGGGGTAAGGGGCAGATGTATTATGCATGCATCTGTTTCACTGATCGATTTTCTTTAGGGACAAGTAGGTGATCAGCATTCTGTGTCCTACCAGACCGAGACATTTTTTTTTTCGTCTCCACCGGGAATCGAACCCAGGACCCCTCGGTTCTACGCTCACGCGTCAACCATTGTACCAAGGAGGCGGTCGAATTCTAAGCAGTACAAGGTAATAAATAGGTAGGTAGGTAAATTTCTCCAAAATGTACATAAAACCGAAACTTTTAAATCATAGATAAATAAAATCAAGTAAAATAACAAAAAAACGCTTATCGCATTATTGCAATTGACACATAAACGAGGTTTAACAAAACAATTGAATAATTATATTAAGCTTTACAAAGGCATCGAATACATTTGTAATAAAAGCATTTGTGAATCGTCGAATGGCTGCGATAATATTTATTAAATCCAATGAATGCTATTGTATCGGTATTAACGATTGAAATATATTATATACTTCTGTACAGATTGTTTGAGTAAATAACTGCGTATACATATTTTGTAAAAATGCTTTTAAGTGCTCCTATTAATAATCATATAAACTTTAAATGAGCTTTAAAAGAGTAACTATTCTTAACTATATACTATATAACTTCTTGCCGGTTCTTCTCCATTGATACTGCTTTCCGAATCGGTGGTAAATGTAAAAAATAAAATGTGTGCGTGTACTAGAGTACACACGTAAGAAGTGAAACTTCTTTATGTCCTTATTTTTCAAAAAATAATTTACTATATACAATATTAAAGAAATACGTTAGTCACACGCTCGTCGCTACCTACTTAAATATTTACACCGGCCGCTGCTGCAACTCGCTCGCTTCGCTCGCTCGGCTCGTGCGGTAGTTCAAAAGTTAACCTAAGATGCTCGTTGCTTCGCTCCTCGCTACCTATTTACATATTTACACCGGCTGCTGCTGCAACTCGCTCGCTTCGCTCGCTCGGCTCGTGCGGTAGTTCAAAAGTTAACCTAAGATGCTCGTCGCTTCGCTCCTCGCTACCTATTTGAATATTTACGCCGGCCACTGCCGCGACTCGCTCGCTTCGCTCGCTTGGCTCGTGCGGTAGTTCAAAAGTTAACCTAAGATGCTCGTCGCTTCGCTCCTCGCTACTTACCTATTTAAATATTTACACTGGCCGCTGCTGCAACTCGCTCGCTTCGCTCGCTCGGCTCGTGCGGTAGTTCAAAAGTTAACCTAAGATGCTCGTCGCTTCGCTCCTCGCTACCTATTTGAATATTTACGCCGGCCACTGCCGTTTTCAGCTTATTAAGGATTTCGACTTAGGCGGATTTTGATTGGACAGAGAGTTTGAGGTTTATTCTTATAAATTTTGAATTCATAAAATTATAATTGAACACCTGACACCAATCAAGCAAACACGTGTTTACGTGAGTCATAGATTTATTATCGTATACTCCTAAAATGTTTTCTAAGAAACAATAGTGTACTTACATTGTCGGCACGTTCTTAAAGTCGGTAACTTATTTTTGTTCGAACAATAGAGGTAATAAATTCCTAATGATCAAGTTGTAAAGGTTGTAAAATAAAAAATATTCTATATTAAAACGTATACAGGGTGTCACGGACTTCCTATCGTATGCTTAATGGAGCTTATAGTGTTTAACCTTCTGATGTTGTAAAAAATATTTATAAAATCCGGTCGTGCAGGAAAAATTATCTCAAAACTTTTCAATAAACTTCGTGTTCGTAACCCTAACTACGCGGATCATACACGCGAGCGTTATACATAATCGGTCATTGACCTCGAACGCTATGCTTAACCTCGAACCTCGAAAATAAATACCTACTGTTTGGATAATATTTTTTAGAGTATACGAGACAAATACACAAGTACACTATCGTTTATTTATACAAATAAAAAAAAACGAAAAATTACTTAGTTCCATCGCCTTCTGACCGCACCCTTTTAATATTGAATCATTTTTAATCTTTACTTAATTTTTTTATTGAGATACATGCGTATCAATTATTTTTGTACAATGATATTGAAATAAGGTACATAGTACATACCAACTTGTAGAAATTTCAGCAAACATGCAGTAGGTACCTATCACACACTTCACTTCACAACATACTAAAACATTTATTCTTCTAGAAGCACTTTTGAATTGTCATAACATAGTTTTACCAATTAGGTACCTCCGAACCGAACAAAAATACGCTCGAAAACAATTATAGGACGGTAAATTCCGCTGGTGATTGCTTCTCTTCCGTCTATGTACCTATCGCTGCCGATATAAATCTCGAGCTGCAGCGAGCTGATTACCATCCTCTGCACCCACACACATAATCATATTGTAATACTCCGCGTTCGTATAATACGACATTACCGACTCAGAAACTCACAGATGAAACACAGAAAACGCAAACGATAGCAACTTGACACCGAAAGATGAAACAAGCGACTAACAAAAATTTATTTAAAAATTTAAAATTACTTACAAACTTCAATAATAATACGAATAAACGTACAATGTGAGTTTAGGGATTCGTAGGGAAATGTTTGTAAAAATAGCTATAATAAGAATGATTTAGAATACTTACATAATCATATCTGTTCCTTTCAACTTTTGCTAGATGAAACTCAATAATTAAAATGTCCGTATTTATGCAAAATGGAACCACTCGACAAATTTCGTTTTTTGCTTTTATTGAAGAATACTCATCCAAAAGTGGTCTAAATTCTTATACAAACAAGAACCACATGATTTTTACGTTGGAAACAAGGTATACTAAAAGCAGAAAGGAACCACCAGCAACAACGAATAATACCATATTAAGCAAAACCGAACCACAGCACCACGGGACTGCTTTGTTCAAACAAATAAACGATATTACTATCATGTCATTTTATACAAAACAGATCCACACCTACTTGGTACCATTATACATTACACATATTTCTATTAATAACAATTATTTTTAATACACAAAATGGAACCAGGTTTCTGTGGTATGGTTATGCGTAAAATAAATACATAATTTAATTGTAATTTTTTATTGCAAAATAAAACCACAAGCATTCGGTTCTATTATGCATAAATAAATATTGTAAAACATTCTGAAACCCATCATCGCTATATGGAACCAAATGCCTTGACTTGTTACAATGCTTCTCATCTTTAAACAACGTATTTCATTACTTAAATAGCTCAAAGTGCAAAACTCCAATTTTTAAAGTAAAACGTCGAACATCTGTCAATATAGGTGACATTCAGCGAAGTAGTTCGAATACGTGACGGTGTTTTTTTCCTCCGCGAAGTAAGTTCTATTGTTTTTGTTAATTACCTTTAAAATTAAATGTGAAAATGTTTAGTAATAAATAAATAAGCAAGCAATGGGTAAGAAAAGCATTGGAGACGAACACCGAAGATAATAATGAAGATACAACGGGTAAGTAGTTTTATTTAATGCATTTAAGTACTTATTGAATCTGAGATGCAGGTACGCTTTATCCACTTTTGATTCATTCCCGATTGTGGTGTGATTTTAAGAAGATAGTTCATTAAGTAAGTACAAGAGGAATCCTCTGTGGATTTACGTATTTTAACGACAATGTCGTTGTTCACGAAGGCGCGGCGAGTCGAATTAAGAGATCATTTTGTTACGATTCATCTGTTATTGTGAGATGAAACTACTAAAGTCTAAACCCTGTTTTAAAAATAACTGACGATGATCTAGGTACCTACCTACTATTTTGGTAAAATACGTTTAGATGTATTTCTGATGCCGCTGTAACAACAAATACTAAAAAACAGAATAAAAAAAGACGTGTGGCACTCGGGGACTGCCGCGGTAAAGCTATTGCATAGCATGCCTTCAAGCCACACCTCCGAGCCCGTCGGAGTGAGGTTTTTTCGTTACGGAATTTCTCGATTCAGTCCCCGCGCTCAAGGCCCGCGATAGAAGCTATGCAATAGCTTAATAAATATTTAAGAAGCTCCCATACAATAAGCCGTGATTTTTTTGCCGTTTTTATAGATAATGGTACGGAACTCTTCGTTGCGCGAGTCCGACTCGCACTTAGCCAGTTTTTTGTACATGGCGCATGTACATACAACATACTTAGTCGTCTAGTAGGGACACGGCTTTATAAGAACTAATAATATTTTGCTGTCGCCATATACCTACGTATAAAAGCCACGCGGCTTTATTGTTTTAATTTAAAGCTTTTTTTCTTTTTATTACAGAAGATAACGAAGAACCTTATACGTCGCTGCCTCTGGAGAAGCTTTCTTCACCTTCTAGCGATATTCAGTCCATATTACATCTCATTCCACAAGATGCACAGTTTTTATAACGGTCTCATTAGTGATGATGCAATAGAAGACCACATAGATGGACTAGACACGGTGGATTTCGAAATCCAATTTGATGATAACGTCGAATAAACGTCCCATATAAGTATTATTTTATATATTTTATTAATGAAAGCTTTAATTACGATATTATAAATACATAGTTTCATTTATATCATTAAATCCCTGGGATGTGGTTCCTTTTTGTATAAGAGAAAACCTATCAATTGATAAATGTTAAAAGGAACCACATGCACATTTTCTTAATTATCTAGAAAGTTTAAGAATATTCAGAGCAAATTTATATACACATACTTAAATAAGTAATTTATCAATGAATTTAAATAAAATAAATTTTAATTTTACTTCATCTGACAGAGCTGCAAATGTTTTTGTAAATCCTTTAATATCTCAGAAGTGCGTTTTTGCTGGGTGGTTCCTTTTTGCTTAAATACGGACAAATATGGTGCCTAAATCTAGATTAGAGTATAAATAGCAACTTAAGGTACCTAAATACCTAAATCCATCAGTCCTCGGAATCACAGACACAATAGAAAATCTATTGTGTCGCGCCCCGATCGGGCCTTACGGTGGTCAATGGGTTAAATAATAATATTATTCCCAGCATAAAACTTAAAAATATCATTTCATGATAATTTCATATTAAATTATAATATGATTGTATTGTTTCATTTGTAGTTACAAAAGAAAATTGAAAGTAAATAATAAAAAGATAAGTAAAATAAAATATTAAATAAACAACGGAACCATATTTTTAAAAGGCGGCATTTCACAAACGGAAGGCGGCGTTACCTTTGCTAGGTGCACAAAGATACCGCCGCCGGCACGTGTAAGCGTCCGCGTATTTTAACCCTTAATCGGCCATGACTTCAAACAAGTTTATTTTAATACATCAGTACGGGGTTATATCGAGATTAAACAGTAAAATATTAAAAAGTAAAATATTGGGTGGTAGCTTATAGGTTTTTTTGGCGGTGGGATATTATTTCCCTATAACCATTAAAAGTAATGTTTTGTGGGAAATTATTTCCCATATCCATGAACGTACATGTGGGAAATAATCTCCCACTTTTGCCGCTTTTGCCCGCGCCTTTAGGTGCGTTCCTTAAATTTTACCGTATCTTTAAAAATACAAAAAATAATAATTAATTTGTGGGCAATGCCGAGGTGAGAAAATAATATCCCCATGGCTTATTAAGGGTTAATAATTGCACAAATTTTGTTAAATTGTTAGTGCTCCACCAAACGTCTTAGCGTAAGGGGCTGTGGGCTGTGATAGATCTGCGCGGGAGATTTGGGATCGTTCGTCGTAATTCGTATTTTGTGTTTATAATAATTAGTTAAAGTTATTAAAGCAGTGATTGTATAAATCCGTAAGATAATGTATTTAAGTAGTTACGAGATTATCTTATGTTACTTAGTTATTTTAAGATGTGATTGATATTTGGAGTAGTAGGTATTTAATACATTATGTAATATTTGTTTACCTTCGTCACTCATCATAAGTCATCATTGTGCAATATGTATTACGATCCTGTGATTCCTGTGCATTATAATCGGGTGAGTGTTTGCATTTTGAAACCGTTGATTTCTTCTAGTAAATATGACACCGTGTGCATGTAATTTTTGTTTACGACACATCTAATTACTAAAAATCATAAGTAAAACATACCTACTTTCTATTTCTTAAATCAAAGTATTAGGTATTATTCATTTTCACTAATAATTATTAATTTAATAGCTTTAACCCAAATGGCAAATAGGGTAAGGTCGTATAATTATCAATAATTATTAATATTTTAGACTTATTTTGTTAAATAAATAAATTTATTATTTAGCCTTCACAACTGAGTAGGTACTATTATTACAATAATTATTTTGTCAGTAATCTTAATTATGTAGGTAGTTGTTATGACTTATGAGTTTGAGGGAGTACTTGTGTATTTGTCTCGTATACTCTAAAAAATATTATCCAAACAGTAGGTATTTATTTTCGAGGTTCGAGGTTAAGCATAGCGTTCGAGGTCAATGACCGATTATGTATAACGCTCGCGTGTATGATCCGCGTAGTTAGGGTTACGAACACGAAGTTTATTGAAAAGTTTTGAGATAATTTTTCCTGCACGACCGGATTTTATAAATATTTTTTACAGCATCAGAAGGTTAAACACTATAAGCTCCATTAAGCATACGATAGGAAGTCCGTGACACCCTGTATATAATAATATGTGCGTCATTAATTTCTGACTGTTTCGAAATTTGGTGCAAAATAAAATAGTGTGTAAATAAAATTTGTAAAAAATCAATAAAATAAAACATTTGAGTAAAGATCTATAGGCATATTATGTATGTATTTATACAAGATATGTATATTATATATTTATACAGGGAACTTCTCAACGTGTTATCTATGAAATTATACTTTTACTCAATTGTTTAATTTTATTTACACACTGTTTTATTTTGCACCAAATCTCGAAACAGTCAGAAATTAATTCAAACTCAAAGGTTAAGCTTAAATAACTTGAAAAATAAATAACATGATCACGCCCACGTGTTGGTGTTTTAAAAAATTCAATCAAAAACTGAGGTTAACTTTAAATACAATTTTAGAAAAATAAATACCACAATCAACATTCAAGTATTAGAAAAAATTGATACCATAATTCCACCCACGTGTTAGTGTATTGAAAAATACAATCAAAAAGTGAGGTTAATCATAAATAACTTAGAAAAATAAATACCATTATTACACCTAAGTATTAGAAAAATAGATATAATTACTTATTTACTTTTTTTAGAAATTCACTGGAATTAGAATTAAAACAAACCCTTTGATTTTGCTGATCACTTTAATATAACATGTATATAGTCACGAGTACGGCGTAATGCAAAAATGTCACGCGCGCGGCGTAACGGCAAAAATGTCTCACAAAATTTTTGTCCACCCCCGATAAAGAAGTTTCACTTCAAAAAATGTTATGACTTATGACTATTCAAAAGTGCTTCTAGAAGAATCCTAATTGAATAAATAAATGTTTGAATTTGAATGTAAGAAAAAATCTTAACTGTAAGACGAAATTAGAGAAAAAAGAATAAGTAGGTATGCTGGTTACGAAAGTAGATACCTACTAATAGGATTCCTCAAAATTTGTAGTCTTACAATTCATATTCAGACGAAAAAGAAATAATGTAACTATATGATAGTTACGAAAATACCAATGGGAGTTCTCCTAATTTGTAAACTTACAATTCATATTAAACTATCTCTGTATAAAATGTCGTATCATGAGGGGTAGTCTTTAAATCATCCATACTAATATTATAAATGCGAAAGTAACTCTGTCTGTCTGTCTGTTACTCAATCACGCCTTAACTACTGAACCAATTTGCATGAAATTTGGTATAGAGATATTTTGATACCCGAGAAAGGACATAGGATAGGTTTTATCCCGGAAATCTTAGGGGAACGGGTTTTTCTATGAAAACGCGGGCGAAGCCGCGGGCGAAGCCGCGGGCGGAAAGCTAGTATTTTATAAATGCGAAAGTAACTCTGTCTGTTACTCAATCACGCCTAAACTACTGAACCAATTTGCATGAAATTTGGTATGGAGATATTTTGATACCCGAGAAAGGACATAAGGCTACCTTTTATTGCGAAATATGTACCACGAGTGAAGCCGGGGCGGACCTTAAATAAAACTGACCTTTAAAGACATAACAATTAACAACCCAGCCAGAAAAATTATTGCAAGTAAAAAAAACTTACAAGGCACGAGATTAGAAACAAAGTTATTTTAAGGAGTGCTTTAAATACTTCTTTTCCATTTATATCGTGTAGCCGTTTGTAGTCCACTTTGCAGAATGCACTATACGTTAATTGCGGTCCTTTTAACAACGTCTAGTAGATTTTATTTATTTAAAATGTTTATTTTAAACAAGTACAGTACCTACATTATCATTATGCGACACATAGAATAAAACAAAGTTGCTTTCCGCTTATGCCTGTCCTTATGTATGTGTGTATGTCTAATTAAAACCCCAAAACAGATTTCGATGCAGTTTTTTAATCGAGTGATTGTATAAGTCATGCATTATACATAATATACAATATCGCAGCCACAATCGCAGCATAATATTGCACCCGTGCGAAGCCGGGTCGGGTCACACGTTTCATATTTAATATTTTATGTATCCCTGATAAGGTCCTTAAGGCGAGATTGTTTTTTAATTTGCCACAGATAATATAATTCGTCATAAGTCATATAAATAATATTTTATAAGCAAATCCATTTTCTTCCATGTTTTAATGCTTAGAATTCCTATCATCAATTTGCTATCATTTAATATTTGATGTTCAAAACTCTATTATGTATTTCTGTCAAATCGAAGTAGGAATCTTTAAAATGGTTTTCCTTATTAACTCGACAGTCTGTGGGTTCACCCTTTCGGTGACTTATCTTCTATAATAGAGGTTTTATCATGCCTCGTGACATCAAAGGACTGGCAAATACGGTACCTTTGAATAACGTAGCGAGTTGCAAATCCTTGAAAATAGTATCAACAAAACAAATTGTACTGTTTCGCAAATATCACGAATTTATTCAATGCGTCAAGCGTGCTTTGGCACGGCTTGTTTTGGGGTTACTATGAAAAAGTTTTAAAAGTATTTTTGTATAGCAGTTTTAATTGTTTTTGTAGGATTGATAGTTATGGTTGATTTTGAAATTATTAAGTTATTAAAAAAAAACATTTTTCAAATATCTCGATATGTTAGTTAGTTAAGAAGCAGATATTATATTGATGTTTTATTTCGTAAAGAAAAGGTGAACCATATAAAAAAGTTATGGACTCGTTTTCAATATACCTACTTAGGTATTAATTTAGCTTGAAAGGAAAAAATAAGTATGTTAGTGTTGATCAAAATATAATAAAAGGAGAGACTTTTCAATAATTTTTCTCTTTCCTTTTTTAACGATATATTTAAGTATTTATTCATAAACGATTTATTTAAGTGTCTTTATACCCTCCATTTGTTATATTTTCTTGATTAATACATATTGTGGGACGCCTGATTCTAGGTTGTAGAAGTCATTTTTACATCATCGTCATCATCATTGTCAGCCTACACTTGTCCACTGCTGGACAGAGGCCTCAGTCATGGCACGCCACTGAGCCCGGTCATTTGCTCGTTGTCGCCAGTTTTGTCCAGCAACCCTGCGGATGTCGTCAATCCACCGTGTAGCAGGGCGTCCTTCGCTACGTTTTTACATACCTAGACAATATTATATTCATATGAACTATTTTTTATTAAGTTTCAGTTTAGTATTTTTAAGAATCTTCAGTCCATCGAGACAGCTCCTAAATATATCCAGTCAATAAGATCATACCATGATAAAGCTCCGTTTCGACGTAAAAGAAAGACAAACCAACAAACACAATTTTGCATTTATGATATTAACATGAAAGTATGAATTAATGCTTTTTTTCATCTTATTTCGTTTCTAATGTATCCGGTTAAGGTTAATGGAATCTTCCTCGATCTATATCAATTTGGGGATTTTGTTGATAAAGGGATTTGACGGTGTCAGATAATGTATTGGAAAAACACACGGAAGTGACCTCAAATTTGGACATGATTAAATTACCCTTTTAATTTTATTTGTACGAATTATGACCATATTGAATTATGACCTTTCCCTCGAAATGATAAGTCCTTTTTCCAAAATAATCCAGTCCTTCAAAATAGATAATTAATTTATTTATTCAAAATAAGTCTTATGTTTTTATTTTTAAATAAATATCAACCATTTTTCACACGAGAAAACTTTAGTTTCAGGCTTAATTCATAATAATATGTGTAGACTTTATTACAAAGAAATAATATCTAATAATAATCTAAATAAAAGGGCGTAGGGATGTGACGACCCCATCGCCCACGGTTGGAATATCTATTGTCTACGTGACAATAGATATTCCACCCGTGCAATCAGTCAACCCGCAGGACACCTTGTGGCGGGGTGTCGGGGAGTAGCGACCCCGCGGGAACCGAGTGCTCCCGGGGGAGGCCCCTGTCTTCATCTCCGGCTTGCCTTCACCGGCCGGTCGGAGTGAAGCCTGACGAGGACAGGACCCCCACCTCTGGCTTGCCTTAACCGGCCGGCCAGAGTGGAGTCGCGAGAGCTTTTAGCTCGAAGGGTGGATGCGAAGCGTAAGTGGCGAGTGGGCACGTGATGCTGGACCCTCAGGGAGCGCGTGATCGTAGTTTAAAGTCCAGGGACGCCTCTCCACCCTTAGCTGCTCACAATATGTTGCCCCCTTGTCGCACTATTGCAGCGACTTATTTCGGGGGCCCATACAGTGAGAGGGCGAGTCACCACCTGCCAACATATTTTTACTTTCTTTTAGTAGAAAGGCAGGTGCCATAGTTTCCCATAGTCCTCAGTACCAGTCCATTTAGCATCCCAATCCATAGCCCAATCATTAAATTTCCATACCCTGCAATAGTCCTACATCGGCCGCGGACTGCCCAGGGCTGTATCTCTATAGTGCAGTCATGGGCAGGCTGCGGCTGGTGTCCCACAACACATTAAAATTCTCGAAAGGGCCTCTGCGTGTTGGATCCGTGTCCCCACGTAAGCCTTCCAAAGATCCGGGTACTGTCCTTCTGGTGGTACCCGAGTATTATGGAAATGAGAAACATCTAAATAATAATCTCTTTAAAATATTATATACTCATAAATACATAAGTTTGAGTCTCTACACATAACTACATAACCAATAACATAACAAAATAAAAATAACATAACCAAGTAAAGGACAATTCAATTCATGTCTAAAAAAATAAATTTATTAAAATAAATTTAAAATTTAAACCACCAATCACTCAACAGCTCTATATAATTCCCACAAATATATACTTCGGGATTTAACCTCTGTTCTTTTATTCTATAGTTGTTCAAATAACCCCTATGTAAAGGGTTGCAATTCACAACACGTAGGCTTGCCTATCCTGCATGGCAATAGGCATGAATCGATACAGATACCTAAATCCAAGCCTGAACCTGTTTTTTGAACTGTATGTACTCATTTTCGTTAACAGAAATTATAAGATTTCAAGTTGATAACAGTTTAAAACTACAGAGTTTCTTTCCAGCTCTTCTAAGTAGATATGGTTGTAATTCAAATATATATTATGACGACTCAAAAATATCTCTAAAGGAAGTCTATTTGAATGAATAAATGTCTGAGTTTGAGGTTTAGTTGCTTTACAAGCTTACGGTGTATTAAGTTATTCAAATATCTACGAAATCGCTGCTAAATAGGTATATGAATTAAATCTGAATTGAGAGCAATTGAATATTCAACCAAAAACACAAAACATACAATAATATTATAATGAACGAGAAAGTAACAATGAGAGTGGTTTATTTATGTTTATTTGCAAATGGGCGATAACAACTTCGTAATCTGCGTAAAAGCTTTCTTTTTATTTCTTGTAACTCTTCCTTTTTTAGATTAAATGGTTGGTTTATTTATAGTCGGGTTCTTAGATGAGATACAAAATAATAAAAACATAATATATATAATTCAAAGGTAATTGTGGACTGACTGACATAGTGATCTATCAACGCACAGTTTAAACCACTGGACAGATCGGGCTGAAATTTGGCAAGCAAGTAGATGTTAGGCATCCGCTAAGAAAGGATTTTGATCAATTCTACAACCAAGGGGATAAAATAGGGGGCGAAAGTTTTTAGTTTGTATCATACCATATAGGATTCGAGAAAACGTATGGTTAGCGCTTTTTGGCATCGACACCACCGACATTACAGCGCCGACATTACAGCGCCACCTAGTTGCCTTGAAATAAATATTTGTTTTCGCATATGTATTAGAGGAAATTTAAAAGTGTTTTGTGTGGAAAATTTGGGAGTTTGTTGTTTGTAAATGTCGTCTATAATATTATATAAAATATCGTATTTTCACTAAAATTAACAATACAGTAGACGTTAGTAGTCCGTAGACATACCTAATACAATAAATAAAAATAAAATTATAAGGATAAACTTGCTTATATTGTAAACCTATGTGTGCTTAATCTGTGCTATTACATATATATTATGTTATATGCAATAACTCTAAAAATTAAATAATAAGGAATCCACATTGCATATGAAATTATACTTGACCGGTTTATCGTGTAATAAAAGCATAAGGGTATCTCAAATATCACACGTAAAAAGCTGGTTTTGGGGCGAAATACAATTTTTAGCTGAGACATCAATACGGATTGAATTCCATTTATATTTGCGGAAGCTGATCTCGTTACTTGCGGGTTGGATTTGATTCGTTTATTTCTTGAAAGATGCTTTAGAAGGGAGACAAAAAAGGTGAGTTGATTCTAATTTTTTTTGATTTGGTGACAATAGAGCACTACCTATCTGAGGTGTGCAGAAACATATTATAACGATTTTCAATACCAATTAATTCATAGATAATAACCAATCTCCGTAGAAAATTTAAAGTTTTTAATAATATGATTAAATTTAATTTTACACAAGCTATCGAGCTTCAAACGAAAGAAATTGTTGACGGAATTTTTCTTTTTACACTTTCAAAAACTTTCCGGTTCTATTTTCTTTAATCAATTTTTACCAGTGAAAGTAATAAAGTGCAGGTGTGATTATGATTTTATGTCGTTTCAATACATCTAAACATCTAGAAGATGCTTTGCGGATTTTAATTCTAATTGTTCTAAAAGTTTGATATTTCAAAACAGGAAGAATTTTGTAGCTTTGTGAAAATGAAGACCTTACCTTTATTTATTATATTTGTTTCATAAATAGAATTTCCTCAGTTTACGTGTATTTCCTTCACAAACAAAACGCATAAATAGGTTTTAATAAAACTTTCGCATACGACAGATGTAAGTATTTCATCGAACTCTGATCGACTTTCCTTCACGTTTTAACTAGAACAAGAAGTTTTAAACTATTTCCAATTAAGCATTTTAGCATTAAAATTCGTACGTTTTTATGCTTTAATCGTTCTGAAGCTATTCAAGTTTGAAACTTAGGTATCTTCTTTTATATAATATCACTACATAGTATAAAACAAAGTCGCTTTCTCTGTCCCTATGTCCCTATGTATGCTTAAATCTTTAAAACTACGCAACGGATTTTGATGCGGTTTTTTTAATAGATAGAGTGATTCAAGAGGAAGGTTTTAGTATAAATTTATTATGTTTTAGACAAAGCGGGCGAAGCCGCGGGCGGATAGCTAGTATGTCATATACCTACGCTTCTTATATTTACGCTTTAAAAGGTGAAATTTTAAAATAAATGTATTGAGTAGAAAATTTACCATAAAATAATTAATTGTATTAATTTAGTAATAAGTTTTAAATGCAATATATAATAAAACAAATGTTATAATAAAGAATTGTTAAATGTACCTGCCATTATTGTGTAAAACATAATATTATATTGGGAGTGTACCCAAATCTTTAATTTAAATATTTTCCATAAATTAGTAGTATTTCTGATTTTAAAATTAAAAAGTTTTACTCTAAACTACAATTTAAAGGTAAGACGATCATATTATCTAAGAATATGTTGCTGTCCTAGAGAAGAAAATCTTCTTAAACAACTAAGAAAACATTCGCTTTTGATACGGAGACAAAACCGCATTTATAATATAAGGTTATAATAAAAATACAATACCAAATATAAAATTATATAAGTTTATAATAATACTACAATACATAATATTATATTGTCAACCCGTTATGAAACAGAATGCGCCAGAAATTTAAAGAAATGTTCCTAGAAGAGCTTACGCTTGCCCAATTTTATTCCTCTCTATCAGAATGGACTAGAAAAGCCTCCAAATGGCACACATTTTATACAAACTTGCGTCCCTCAGGTAATTGCTTTTCTGTTTCGTACAGAACATTTATTTCCTTGTTTCTCTCCCATTTATTCGCGATCTAGTCTTAAATCCGTAAGCTGTTAATTGCTAGGTTTTGTTTTAAATACTTTTGTTAAATTTATTTGAATGCAATCAACATTTGTTTTAATCGTTACTACGTTAATTTTACAAATAGTTTCGAGACCATTTCACATCTGTATTTTAACTCAAACTCAAAACCTTTATTTATTCAATTATACTTCTAGAAGCATTTTTGAATCGTCATAACATAGTTTTACCATTTACCACCGCTTCGGAAAGCAGTTCTTCCCACCCATTTTCCATTGCAAACCGTTCCGGGTTAATTACAGTGTAAAATAATCATAAATTTATATAAAATCGCGATAGAAACAGCCTCAATCAAGCCTTAATCACACACACGAGCGACGTTTATCTCCCGGTAGATTACATCATATTATATGTGTACCTGGCTTATAAAGAAGATATATTATGATATGCAATATTGGAATATTTTAAGGAATAATAATTACCTCTTATCAGCAGTGTAGTTACCTAATACATTTTATTTTAAAATAATAATTGTTGCTTTGTTGACGGGAGTTCTTATTACATTTTTCATTTGTATAATTATATTAAATAGGTAACATGGTGGCAAATAAAATAAATAAATAATTAATATTCAGGAAAATGCTTTTTCTAAAACCTAATAAATTATATTTCCTTGAGAATCACTCTATTTAAAAAATCCTATCAAAATTCGTTGTGTAGTTGCATACGGACATAAAGATATAGAGACAGAAAAAGCGACTGTTTTATACTTTGTAGTGATATATGCATAAGTTTTGCGATTTTACTAGAATGTTGAATTACTCAAATTCATAGTATAATATTATGTGCTTGACAAAAGTAAACATGATAGACTGATTAATAATCACATTATTATTTATTACAAGCACTACAGTTTGACTGTAGGTCGCTTGCCCCAAAAATATATTGATGTTTTGGTGTCATATACCTAATCTGTATTATTATATTGGCCCCATAGATTGGTCATTGGCCCTTGAACTTTTAGCTATACATGTAAAAGAGAATAGGGCTTTCTTATACCATTCTAAAAAAAATTTCGCTAGCGTGTGTTAGAATCGTTAGAATTCACCCGGCGCCATCTAGTTTCCTAGAAACAAAATATGTGTTCGCAGATTTAAATAATGTTTTGGGGAATTATTAATTCGATTTATGTGTTTGCAATATTATACTATGTCATCTACACTAATATTATAAAGAGGAAAACTTTGTTTGTTTGTTTGTTTGTTTGATTGTAATGTATAGGCTCATAAACTACTGGACCGATTATAAAAATTCTTTCACCATTCGAAAGCTACATTATCCACGAGTAATATAGGCTAGGTTTTATCCCGGAAATCCCACGGGAACGGGAATCATGCGGGTTTTTCTTTGAAAACGCGGGCGAAGCCGCAGGCGGAAAGCTAGTCTATCATAAAATAATAATACCTATATCTAAGTATATCATCAAATTACAAATTCTAGGTACTAAAAAATCCTAAAGTTCAACAAACAACGAATTCAGTCCGTCTGTCAAAAATCTCGGTGTCTAATAGACTTGTAATATTGACATGATTTTAAAAGAGCAACTATGGAGTTTCGTTCCGGTTCTTCTCCGTAGATACTGCTTTCCGAATCGGTGGTAAATGTTAAAACTATGTAATGACAATTCGAAAGTGCTTCTAAAAGAAGTCTAATTGAATAAATAAATGTTTGAGTCAGGGTTTGAGCTGTGGTTTGAGTTTGAGTTTTGACTTTACACTTTCCTGGCATGAACACATAAAACATGTTAGTAAAAAAGTTATTTGCGCCATCTGTGCGAGTTGAACTCACGCACGAAGGGTTCCGTACTATGATCTATAAAAATTTATTGTATATATTAATATTATATATTTTTTTTAATTTTTAGTATTTGATGTTATAGCGGCAACGGAAATATGTGCATCATTTGTAAAAATTTCAGCTTTCTAGCTAGTAGCTATCACGGTTTATGAGAACGCGGAGACAGACAGACAGCGGAGGCTTATTAATAGGGTCCCGTTTTACCCTTTGGGTACGGAACGCTAAAAATACTTTAATCGAAAAAAATACAGTATGCTAAGGACATAAAAGACAAGTATACGTACCTTTAGGAAGGATAGGATAGGCTTATAGTATGTAAGAATTAATGTTTATAAGAGGTAATCGAATTTATTGAAGTCATTTGTAATACTTACTGTACCAATATTCATCATAACATAATTTTAAAGCGGAAATTAGAAAACGTATTTCGATAATATCGAATTCTGTTCGAGCAAAACGATATTAACGCTCCACATAATTGACATAATTGAGAATTTTGGCGGTTAAATGCCGAATGACTGTCAATCATTCAAAATGACGAGCCTACTCAGTCACAGATAAAACATGAAATTACCATTTCAATTTATCTAAATACATTCAGAATTTGTGTAAAACTCTTTTTTACTGACTTTTTTTTTTCAATAAAAAATATTTTTTATAAGTAATTTATTGCTAAGTAACTATGACGTTTGAATCATTTCGTACCTACCTACTTTTATATAAATAAAATGGATTTTATCTTTAATGTAAAATTACGCAAGGTATTCGCGATTGTACAAAAAATTGCGTAGTTAGAAGAGGAGGAATGTTTTTAAAATACTATAGTTTGCCTTCCGAAAATAGCTGGTTCGTATTAATATTCGTAGAGATATTTTTTTTTATAGTCTAGATTAGCCTTCAATGATTAGCCTTAGTCTAACTATTACCTGCGATCTATTTAAACTAATATTATAAAGAGGAAAGGTTTGTATGTATGTATGTATGTATGGTTTTCACGCATAAACTACTGGACCGATTTTGATGAAATTTGGCACAGATAATCTTTAGACCCTGAGGAAGAACATAGGCTACCTTTTATTGCGAAATATGTACCACGGGCGAAGCCGGGGCGGACCGCTAGTGTAATATAAAACTATCCCGTTTACTAACAACGTGATCAAAGCCGCGGACTCCAGATAGTCTTAATTAATCTGAAACTCAAACGTGTAACCCGTTATATTATTTTACATGATAAAAATTTAACACGAGTCTAATGGAAAATTACGGGCGTTAAAATTACGCTGTATATTGTAGGCAATTAAAAAAGCTGTTACATCCATCATCCCAAAGTTATTAAACATAAGTTGATGGTATTTAAACTGCCGCCGAAGCCGCGTCCGCAAACTAGTAGAGTATAAATTCCAAAAGCGCATATTTTTACATTTCATCATCTTTATTACTAAACACCTAGGTACTAAACGTAGAATACAATTAAAATAAAATTAAAGTATGAATCCCATCTTTCTATGAAACGCAAGTCTCGAAAACCATTCCTATTTCAACGGATGTAATTATTTTTAATGAGTTCGTCTGATTCGCTTAATACGTCACAATCACAATTAGTGGGATTATGGGATCATTTCAAGTTAAAGTATGGGATTAGCAAAGCTTTGAGAACTAAAAAATTTGCTTGTCATGTATCATCAATACAAAGTATAAAACAAAGTCGCTTTCTCTGCCCCTAAGTATCTTTAAAACTACGCAATGGATTTTGTTCCAGTTTTTTAATAGATAGAGTGATTCTCGAGGAAGGTTTAAGTATATAATTTATTAGGTTTTAGACAAAGCGGGCGAAGTCGTGGGCGGAATGCTAGTTAATAATTTAATAATTTCATTTTGATGAACAACTTCTACCATATTTTGTAACATTTGCAAACACAATTAAATAAACCATTCATAATAGAAAATAGGGTGATTTATAAATAACGACTGATATCAGATATACCTACAGTCACCGGAAATTGCGAACTGATATCTAAAGGTAGCATTCGGATCTGGGCGGTCGCGACCTGGCAGCCGCGGCCCTGCATTGTCGCTGCTGTGCGGCGCTGCCAGAAGCTTACGGATAACAGCGTCCGCGACCCGGGCAGCGACTGCCACGCGCGGTAGTCAAACAGCACTCAGTCAAAATAATAGTCAAATATACGAAAGCGAGAACTCCTGAAGAGACTGATAGAGGACGAAGAAGAGTATGATCAAATAATGTTGGTCTTACTATCATCAAAGAGGAATAAAATCGATTTATTTTATCATAACATTATCCTTATAGGTTTTGAGTCGAGGAGCGTAAAGTGGTGGATTTTTAGCAATTAATTCAACTAAAAACTCGTCGTTTTCATCGGTAAACGTCGCCAGCAGCGCGACCGTACTGCTCCCGGAGCGGTCCGGCGGCGCTGCCAAAATCGCGAGCAGGTCGCGCCCCTCGGCCGCGCGGCTCGGTCGCTTGCGTCGGAAACTATCGCATACAATTCCCTACGAAGCGGTACGGCGCGACCACGGTCGCGGCTGCGGGGCAGCGGCTGCCGGGTCGCGACCGCCCAGATCCGAATGCTACCTTAAGCCTCCAATCGCTAAGCTGTGGACTATATCGTATGTTTGATACTACATAGTATGTCATTATACGTTATTTGTTTTAAACTAGCTATGCCCCGCGGTTTTACACGGATTTATCCGCTCCTATTGGTCGCGGTCGTGCCGTGGTTGTAAAGCGTGATGATATTATTATAGAGCTATATACATAGTCTATCACTTCTTTAATATTTCGTTTTATAGCATTCAAATTCTTTATAAATTGGAATTTTTCTAGAAATAATAACAGATTACAGAAACCCGTCACCAAGGTGTCATGCGACGCCAATAACTATCTACACATATATATTGCTGCACAAAAATGCCTTTAAAACTTTTCTATACTAACCCCAAACAAACCATGCCAAAGCACGCTTGACGCATTGAATAAATTCGTTATATTTGCGAAACAGTACAATTTGTTTTGTTGATACAATTTTCAGGGATTTTCAACACGCTACGTTATTCAAAGGTAGGTACTGTATTTGCCAGTCCTTTGATGTCACGAGGTATGATAAAACCTCAGTGAAGATAAAACTTAGTGAAGACTAGTAGTACACCCCGGCTTCACCCGTGGTACATATAGCCAATAGGCGGAAACATAGTAATTACATATTTACCAAATAAACAGCATATTTTGTCCTACATCACCATCAGATATATTAACTCGTTCGTACCAAAAAAGGAAATCTCCGAACACTCAAGTATCAATTTACAAAATAAATATCATGACGCTTTTAGTAAGCTAAATATCGCTAAAATATTCGGTTTCATTTCGTGATGTATGGGAGTGACGACATAGATTGGGCAATTAGTGGAAATTTTGTTAACTAGCTATACTCCCGTCTTTGCCTGCAAATTTAAGTTAAATTATCTACGACTGCGATATTATAAATAACACTTTTTAACGGATAGAATAAACTTCGAATTTTTCCTATTCTAATGCTATAAAACTAAATATTTAAGGTTGATGTTCCGACCGTCCCTCCATACATTTTTGATTACCTCTAAACACTTAACACAGACACTATTTCTTTAAAACTAATCATTTTATCACTTCTCTATAATGAAATGTGTGCGCGTTCGACCTTTTTAATCAATAATTTACAATATTTACTTAGAAAAACAACAGTAAAATACCGGAAAAATTTGACACTTCTACAGTAGTGTGCGTGACTTTTGCCAAGCGAAACACGACATAAAGCACGACATCTAGCGCATAGACTATATACTTATTACAGATCTAGCGCGTCAATGTCTAAACGAAAGGCGATGTTTAGACATTGACGCGCTAGATGTCGTGCATTCGCGTTCGTTATCTTATGCATAATGAGCATAATTCTAATAAATCAAAGTTCTGTGTAAAAATTGAGTAATTTCATTTCCAATCGTTCAAAGAAAATAACAATAAAATAAAATAAAACTAATGACCTTAGAAACTATGTTTTTTTTTATTTATTACTCATTATTGTTCGTCCGTCGTAGGTCTGTAAACTGTATTGTACACTGAAGGTAAATGGTACTGTAGGTACTTTAGTTCGGCGTCGTCGCTCGTCGGCTTGATATAAAATTACATTCTTGATTTCATTGACACGCGCTATGATTTGCGCGCGGAATTTCTTGTGTTGTGAATTTATTTTTGTATGCTATGCATTTTAATTGATTCAAATTGCAATGTTTCTCTAGTATGCATTTGAGACTATATTGTAAATTGTAATAATTGATCGTGGGTATAGTAATTAATTATTCTAATAACGCAATTAGTAATATATGTATTTTCGGTGGGATTCAAAACAAAAAATTGGCCCGTGATTTTTATGAAATTTCACCACATTGCAAATCACATCAATCATAGTTCATACACATGTAGGTATGACGAAAGTGATTAGTATTGTGGCTAACATTGACTCATCAGTTCATCACTGAAACCAGTGATAAATCAGTACCTATATCATATTGTGTTTGAATATTTTTAAACAATGATATAAGTATACAATTATTATAAATCGGTAAACTATCAAAGTAATCACAAACTTCCAAACATTGGTAAAATGTCCAGTAGTTTATGAGCCTATTCATTACAATCAAACAAACAAACAAAGTTTTCCTCTTTATAATATTAGTGTAGACAAACACTATGAATACGATCACGAATGCAAATTCGGGGATTTTCTAATTATTGCTAAATAATAATTGAATTCGTTTTGAAATACTCTATAATTTTTAGTGTATAAATAGACATTTATAATGTGGTGCTCATTTTTTTTGTACTGCTAACGCTATTGTAGGTACCTATTTTCGTTGTTTTATTTCAAGTGAACACGGCCATACAATTTTGTCACGAGCCGCCTATGATTGTAGGTACTTTTGTTAGGCTCCTTCGTCGTCCGCGTCGGCTCGAAAGTTCTTGATTTCATTGTCACGCGCTATGATTTGCGCGCGGATTTTCTTGTGTTGTGAATTTATTTTTGTATTATTATTATTTTTTATTTATTTTTTTATTTTATTGATTCAAATAAAATATTTCACTAGTATGCATTTGAGACTATATTGTATTATGTATAATTTATCGTAGGTATAGTTATTCTTATAACGCAGTTATATTTTCGGTGGGACAATTTGACCCGTGATTTTTCTGAAATATCACCACGTTGCAAATCACATCAATCATACACACGTATGACGAAAGTATAGTGGCTATAATTGACTCATCAGTTCATCACTGAAACCAGTGATAAATCAGTACATATATCATATTTTATTGTGTTTGAATATTTTTTAAACAACGATATATACAATATTATTATAAATCGGTAAACTACCAAAGTACTTCCGAATTTTCAGACAGACAAACAAGTAGTTTGAACACGCAGTTTTCTTATACTAGTAGCAAAAATCAAAACCATAATATTATGTTTCCCTACTATATTTTACTAAAAGTCCAGTGCGTCGAAATCGTAAATAATAATATGTTTTTCACCTTCCTGGTTATTTTCCCATAGTAAATAGTGTTTTAGGTTTGTTGTTGTAGGTAGGAATAATAATAATTATTCTTACATGTTGGTTATGAAATGTATATTGAAATAATTTACTTTTACAAATCATTAGTGATATAAGTTTTGAGTGAAAATGCTTGGATCAGCATAATATTATATGGTACTTCAAATACATGTTTTGATAAAAAAAACAATAGTGTAATAAAATAAAACTGCGTTTTATTGTAATCAATGTTGACAATTTTAAATTCCAAAATTATTGATCAATAAAATAGTTTACACCAACAAATATAACTTTTATTTTTATAACAATCGTTCATAATATAAACCGTAGCAGGTGGCGTTTTGAAGTTCTGTCTACTCATACAGAAAAATGGAAAACTTGTTTTTTTTGTAAACAATTTATTACTCATGTTGTTTGGCAACTCGAAGCGTGGTCGTCCGTCGTAGGTACTTTTGTTCGGCGTCGCGTCGTCGTCCGCGTCGGCTTGATATAAAACATTCTTGATTTCATTGACACGCGCTATGATTTGCGCGCGGAATTTCTTGTGTTGTGAATTTATTTTTGTATGCTATGCATTTTAATTGAATCAAATTGCAATATTTCTCTAGTATGCATTTGAGACTATATTGTAATAATTGATCGTGGGTAGGTATAGTAATTAATTATTCTAATAACGCAATTATATTTTCGGTGGGATTCAAAACAAAAAATTGGCCCGTGATTTTTATGAAATTTCACCACATTGCAAATTATATATTATACAATTACAATTACAATTATTATAAATCGGTAAACTATCAAAGTAATTACAAACTTGCAAAATATGCTTTTCCGAATTTTCAGACAGACACACAATTTTATTAGTTTGTTTTAGCAAAGTAGGTACCTATACCTATACGCTTACGTCGCGCGTCGCGTCGTCGAAAACGGTGCGCCCAGAAACAAACATACCTAATTCAGTTACAATCCTTTTTTTGTTCCGTAATTTATTGTATTTATTCTAATACGATTTTTTTTATTCGTCGGCCAGTTCTACTAGGTATAAAAAGATAAAATTGAAATATAATTATTGTAGCGACAGCCATATTATGTTACTATGTTTTCGTAAATATGTTTTTCACCTTCCTGGTTATTTTCACATAATCTTATTATAATATATAAAGCTACACTACCACTGACTCACTGACTCACTGACATCGCTTTTCTCGGAAACTACGTGGAAAGTGGGGGGGATTTCGACGTGCTCGTGTAGAGGTGCGCCGAGTGACCAGAGGAAAAATATAGCGATCTCGATCACCTTCGTAAACCGAGTGGACCCCTGGAGGTGCGCGAAAACGGTGATACCTGGAGGGGGGGTGTCTGAACAAAAAATGCTCGGAACTGGTGGCGATTACCAGGGGAGGTGGAAAAATGGGGATTTTCGCGAAAACAAGATGGCCGCCGTACTTTGCCAAAATCGCCGTTTATGAATCCTTACGTCTCAAATTTGGCACACGTGCTCTGTTCGAGCCGGCGAATCGATCGGTACCCCGTTCGAGTGGCTCCGGGCCCCCGTTTCCGACTTCCATACAACGTAAAATCCAACGGCCCGCGGAAACGGTGCGAGTTGGGTGGGGGGTCCCGGAACTAAAAATGATCACCACCCTGGGACGCTACCAGGGAGCCATAGTGGGACGCTCGATTTTGGAATTTTTCCATTTTTGGCGCAAACATAAAAAGGTGCCTATAGCCGAGGTGGTGCAATGGAGAAACACACCAATGACACATTCATACTTGCCCAGCTCCCAGGATATCCAGAAAAATATGAAACCCTGAACTTTCTCATAGCCCGCGAAGACGGTCAACGGCCTGCGCAAACGGTATCAGCTACATCTGGGGTGCTCAAACTAAACTTGGAGTAGACCTCGAGCAATTACCACAGATAGTGAAAAAAATTCAAAATGGCGGAAAAAATGGCCGCCGCCATACAAATGCTAAAACGGCCATCGCTGGTCCGATCGCGCTGAAACTTGGGACAGAGGCTTTAATCGAGCCGCACATTAAGTTGGCATACTCATAATCGAGTTTTCACCCTTGGTTTCCGAGTTTCATACAACGCGAAATTCGACGGCTCTCCGAAACGGAGCCAGATAGGTGGGGGGTGTAGAACTAAAAAATGATCAGGAAGATGGGGCGCTACCAGGGCAATCGAGAAATTTCAAATTGGACGCAATTTTTTTTTCAAAAATGGCCGAATTTTCGAGGCAAGATGGTGGCGCCGGTTACTTTACGATCGGTCTGAAAATTGACTTCTGTGCTCTAATCGGCCAGATTTACAAAACTGCATACTCAGAATTTCTCTCCGACCCTCGGTTTCCATTTTCCATACATCACGAAATTCAACGGCTCTCTGAACCGGTGGCAGGTAGGTCGGGGTCGCCGAAGCAAAAAATGCTTCAAAACCTGGTCCGCTTCCAGGAATATAAAATTTTTTGGTAAAAAGCGAAATTTTTTTTTTCGAAAATTTTGTATGGAAATTTCCATAGTAGGAAGGGTAATTGAATAGCAACGGCAAAAGACGGCGCCGCGGGCTGCTTGCTGCCCGCGCACCGCGCAACCTCGAAGGTCGACAGCCTCCCGGAGTAGAAAATATTTATTAACTTTTGAACTACCGCACGAGCCAAGCGAGCGAAGCGAGCGAATCACGGCAGCGGCTGGCGTAAATATTCAAATAGGTAGCGAGGAGCGAAGCGACGAGCGAGTTAGGTTAACTTTTGAACTACCGCACTAGCCAAGCGAGCGAAGCGAGCCAGTCACGTCAGCGGCCGGCGTAAATATTCAAAGAAGTAGCGAGGAGCGAAGCGACGAGCGAGTTAGGTTAACTTTTAAACTACTGCACTAGCCAAGCGAGCGAAGCGAGCAAGTCACGTCCGCGGCCGGCGTAAATATTCAAAGAAGTAGCGAGGAGCGAAGCGACGAGCGAGTTAGGTTAACTTTTGAACTACCGCACTAGCCAAGCGAGCGAAGCGAGCCAGTCACGTCAGCGGCCGGCGTTAATACTCAAAGAAGTAGCGAGGAGCGAAGCGACGAGCGAGTTAGGTTACTTTTGAACTACCGCACTAGCCAAGCGAGCGAAGCGAGCAAGTCACGTCAGCGGCCGGCGTAAATATTCAAATAGGTAGCGAGGAGCGAAGCGACGAGCGTGTTAAGTAAACTCTTGAACAGAAGCGACTTTAGGGCGATTCCCACTCAAACAAAAAAAATTGGTTGTCTGTAAAGTCGGTTCACTGACGATAGTTGAACGTGACAACGGCCAATTGTGCTTCTTTGTCGCTCGTTCCGCGCTCTCGCTTGCACTTCAAGTTTTACATGGAACGCCTCAGAGCGAGGTAACGCCGCATGAGTCATGTTTTTTCGTGCGTGCAGCCGGCTATCGAATTATAAGACGTTGTCACGTCAAAAACTACGTAGGTTAAAAACTATTAAAACTACGTTAAAAAAACCGACTTCAAAAACGTAAAAGTAGGTCCTTATTTTTAGTGCCGAAAGCATAATGAATTTGATTTTAAACGAAGCTACTAAAAAGACTGAAGTTTTCAATACGTAATAATATACACATCTTCACACATTTATTGAGTGAATGAGCCAATCGTTCACGCTTTATAAGCGTAGGACTTACACCAAGAGTAGTGTAGTTTTTGTATCGAAAATAGCCAATTTTTTGTATTGCGAATAATGTAATTGAATTGCAAGTACATAGGTAGTTCTTGTATCAAAAAATAGCGTAGTTTAATAAGTGCTTAGTGCTTGGCACCGACTTCAAACCTATATAGTGAATAACACAACTAAATAATATGTAGTAATTAATTATTTTTTACTTTTCCGTTTTTGAAGTCGGTTTTTTTAAAGTAGTTATTTTTATAGTGTAACGATATCATATTCGATACACCCTTTGGGCTTTGACTGTAGTCCTATGGCTTTCACTTAGATATTTTTAGTGCCGAAAGCATAATGAATTTGATTTTAAACGACGCTACTAAAAAGACTTGAAGTTTTCAATATGTTTTATACATCTTCACACATTTATTGTCTTGAACAGTTTATTATGAAAAGTCACCGCTATTGATTAGACACCTCAAATAAATGAAATTCGGGATCACGTTTCAAAAATTTAACCAATATTTGAATAAGTAATTTATAAGCAGTTTCGACTGACTGTAGAATCGCTGTTAGCAGATGTAACAAATGGACAGGAAATTCGAATGCATTTTCAAATGACTGCAGATTTCTGCCCTGGGATGAGCCGCGAGCTGCTTGCAGCTCGCGCACCACGCACCCTCGAAGGTGGACAGCCCCCCGGAATAGAAAATATTTGAATGGGAAATTTATAAGCACTTCCGATTGACTGTGGAATCGCTGTTAGCAGATAATAACAAATTGACTGGGAATTTTAATGCATTTTCAAATGACTGAAGATTTCTGCCCTGGGATGCTTCCGCACCACGCTCCCTCGAAGGTGGACAGCCTCCCGGAGTGGAAAATACTTGAATGGGGAATTTATAAGCATTACCGACTGACTGTAGAATCGCTGTTAGCAGATGTAACAAATGGACAGAAAATTCGAATGCATTTTCAAATGACTGCCCTATTGCTTCAACCCAGGGGCAAAAGGGGCTCGCGGGCTGCTTGCAGCCCGCGCACAACGCACCCTCGAAGGTCGACAGCATTCCAGAATAGAAAATTTATGAATTGGGAATTTATAAGCACTTCTGATTGACTGTGGAATCGCAGTTAGCAGAAAATTATAAATGAACTTGGAATTCTAACACATTTTCTAATGACTGCCCTATTGCTTCAACCCAGGGGCAAAAGGGGCTCGCGGGCTGCTTGCAGCCCGCGCACAACGCACCAGCTAGTTATTATAATATATAAAGCTACACTACCACTGACTCACTGACTGACATCGGTTTTCTCGGAAACTACGGGGAAAGTGGGGGGGATAACGACGTGATCGTGTAGAGGTGCGCCGAGTGACCAGAGGAAAAATATAGCGATCTCGATCACCTTCGAAAACCGAGTGGACCCCTGGAGGTGCGCGAAAACGGTGGCACCTGGAGGGGGGGTGTCTGAACAAAAAATGCTCGGAACTGGTGGCGATTACCAGGGGGGGTGGAAAAATGGGGATTTTCGCGAAAACAAGATGGCCGCCGTACTTTGCCAAAATCGCCGTTTATGAATCCTTACGTCTCAAATTTGGCACACGTGCTCTGTTCGAGCCGGCAAATCGATCGGTGCCCCGTTCGAGTGGCTCCGGGCCCCCGTTTCCAACTTCCATACAACGTAAAATCCAACGGCCCGCGGAAACGGTGCGAGTTGAGTGGGGGGTCCCGGAACTAAAAATGATCACCACCCTGGGACGCTACCAGGGAGCCATAGTGGGACGCTCGATTTTGGAATTTTCCCATTTTTGGCGCAAACATAAAAACGTAAATTTAGACGAGGTGGCGCAACGGAGAAATACACCAATGATGCATTCATACTCGCCCAGCTCCCAGGATATCCAGAAAAATCCGAAATTTTGAACTTTCCCTCATCTCGCGGAGACGGTCAACGGCCCGCGCAAACGGTAGCAGCTACATCTGGGGTGCTCAAACTAAACTTGTAGTAGACCTCGAGCAATTACCACAGATAGTGAAAAAAATTCAAAATGGCGGAAAAAATGGCCGCCGCCATACAAATGCTAAAACGGCCATCGCTGGTCCGATCGCGCTGAAACTTGGCACAGGGGCTTTAATCGAGCCGCACATTAAGGTGGGATACTCATAATTGAATTTCCACCGCTGGTTTCCGAGTTTCATACAACGCGAAATTCGACGGCTCTCGGAAACGGCGCGAGATAGGTGGGGGGTGTAGAACTAAAAAATGATCAGGAAGATGGGGCGCTACCAGGGCAATGGAGAAATTTCAAATTGGACGCCATTTTTTTTTTCAAAAATGGCCAATTTTTCAAAGCAAGATGGTGGCGCCGGTTACTTTACGATCGGTCTGAAAATTGACTTCTGTGCTCTAATCGGCCAGATATACAAAACTGCATACTCAGAATTTCTCTCCGACCCCCGGTTTCCATTTTCCATACATCACGAAATTCAATGGTTCTCTGAACTGGTGGCAGGTAGGTCGGGGTCGCGGAAGTAAAAAATGCTTCAAAACCTGGTCCGCTTCCAGGCACATAAAAATTTTTGGTAAAAAGCGAATTTTTTTTTTTCGAAAATTTTGTATGGAAATTTCCATAGTAGGAAGGGTAATAGGAATATAGCAACGGAAAAAGATGGCACCGCGGGCTGCTTCGTGCCCGCGCACCGCGCAACCTCGAAGGTCGACAGCCTCCCGGAGCAGAAAATATTTATTAACTTTTGAACTACCGCACGAGCCAAGCGAGCGAAGCGAGCGAATCACGGCAGCGGCCGGCGTAAATATTCAAAGAAGTAGCGAGGAGCGAAGCGACGAGCGAGTTAGGTTAACTTTTGAACTACCGCACTAGACAAGCGAGCGAAGCGAGCAAGTCACGTCAGCGGCCGGCGTGAATATTCAAAGAAGTAGCGAGGAGCGAAGCGACGAGCGAGTTAGGTTACTTTTGAACTACCGCACTAGCCAAGCGAGCGAAGCGAGCAAGTCACGTCAGCGGCCGGCGTAAATATTCAAAGAAGTAGCGAGGAGCGAAGCGACGAGCGAGTTAGGTTAACTTTTGAACTACTGCACTAGCCAAGCGAGCGAAGCGAGCAAGTCACGTCAGCGGCCGGCGTAAATATTCAAATAGGTAGCGAGGAGCGAAGCGACGAGCGTGTTAAGTAAACTCTTGAACAGTTTATTATGAAAAGTCACTGCCCACTATCGATTAGACACCTCAAAATGATGAAATTCGGAGATCACGTTTCAAGAATTTAACCAATATTTGAATATGTAATTTATAAACAGTTTCGACTGACTGTTAGCAGATGTAATAAATGGACAGGAAATTCAAATGCATTTTCAGATGACTGAAGATTTCTGCCCTGGGATGAGCCGCGAGCTGCTTGCAGCTCGCGCACCACGCACCCTCGAAGGTAGACAGCCCCCCGGAATAGAAAATATTTGAATGAGAAATTTATAAGCACTTCCGATTGACTGTGGAATCGCTGTTAGCATATATTAACAAATTGAAGGGGAATTTTTATGCATTTTCAACTGACTGAAGATTTCTGCCCTGGGATGAGCCGCGAGCTGCTTGCAGCTCGCGCACCACGCACCCTCGAAGGTAGACAGCCCCCCGGAATAGAAAATATTTGAATGAAAAATTTATAAGCACTTCCGATTGACTGTGGAATCGCTGTTAGCAGATATTAACAAATTGAAGGGGAATTTTTATGCATTTTCAACTGACTGAAGATTTCTGCCCTGGGATGAGCCGCGAGCTGCTTGCAGCTCGCGCACCACGCACCCTCGAAGGTAGACAGCCCCCCGGAATAGAAAATATTTGAATGGGAAATTTATAAGCACTTGCGATTGACTGTGGAATCGCTGTTAGCAGATATTAACAAATTGAAGGGGAATTTTTATGCATTTTCAACTGACTGAAGATTTCTGCCCTGGGATGCTTCGCGGGCTGCTTGCAGCCCGCGCACAACGCACCCTCGAAGGTGGGCAGCCTCCCGAAGTGGAAAATACTTGAATGGGGAAATTATAAGCATTACCGACTGACTGTAGATTCGCTGTTAGCAGATGTAGCAAATGGACAGAAAATTCAAATGCATTTCCAAATGACTGCCCTATTGCTTCAACCCAGGGGCAAAAGGGGCTCGCGGGCTGCTTGCAGCCCGCGCACAACGCACCAGCTAGTTATAATATATAAAGCTACACTACCACTCACTCACTGACTGACATCGGTTTTCTCGGAAACTACGCGGAAAGTGGGGGGGATAATTATGTGATTGTGTAGAGGTGCGCTGAGTGAGCAGAGGAAAAATATAGCGATCTCGATCATCTTCGAAAACCGAGTGGACCCCTGGAGGTGCGCAAAAACGGCGGTACCTGGAGGGGGGGTGTCTGAACAAAAAATGCTCAGAACTGGTGGCGATTACCAGGGGAGGTGGAAAAATGGGGATTTTCGCGAAAACAAGATGGCCGCCGTACTTTGCCAAAATCGCCGTTTATGAATCCTTACGTCTCAAATTTGGCACACGTGCTCTGTTCGAGCCGGCGAATCGATCGGTGCCCCGTTCGAGTGGCTCCGGGCCCCAGTTTCCGACTTCCATACAACGTAAAATCCAACGGCCCGCGGAAACGGTGCGAGTTGGGTGGGGGGTGCCGGAACTAAAAATGATCACCACCCTGGGACGCTACCAGGGAGCCATAGTGGGACGCTCGATTTTGGAATTTTTCCATTTTTGGCGCAAACATAAAAACGTAAATTTAGACGAGGTGGCGCAACGGAGAAATACACCAATGATGCATTCGCACTCGCCCAGCTCCCAGGATATCCAGAAAAATACGAAATCTTAAACTTTCTTACAGCCCGCGGAGACGGTCACCGGCCCGCGCAAACGGTAGCAGCTGCATCTGGGCTGCTCGAACTAAACTTGTAGTAGACCTCGAGCAATTACCACAGATAGTGAAAAAAATTCAAAATGGCGGAAAAAATGGCCGCCGCCATACAAATGCTAAAATGGCCACCGCTGGTCCGATCGCGCTGAAACTTGGCACAGGGGCTTTAATCGAGCCGCACATTAAGTTGGCATACTCATAATTGAGTTTCCACCGCTGGTTTCCGAGTTTCATACAACGCGAAATTCGACGGCTCTCCGAAACGGCGCGAGATAGGTGGGGGGTGTAGAACTAAAAAATGATCAGGAAGATGGGGCGCTACAAGGGCAATCGAGAAATTTCAAATTGGACGCAATTTTTTTTTCAAAAATGGCCGATTTTTCGAGGCAAGATGGTGGCGCCGGTTACTTTACGATTGTTCTGAAAATTGACTTTTGTGCTTTAATCGGCCAGATTTACAATACTGCATACTCAGAATTTTTTTTTGACCCCCGGTTTCCATTTTCCATACATCATGAAATTCAACGGCTCTCTGAACCGGTGGCAGGTAGGTCGGGGTCGCCGAAGTAAAAAATGCTTCAAAACCTGGTCCGCTTCCAGGCATATAAAATTTTTTGGTAAAAAGCGAAATTTTTTTTTTCGAACATTTTGTATGGAAATTTCCATAGTAGGAAGGGTAATTGAATAGCAACGGCAAAAGACGGCGCCGCGGGCTGCTTGCTGCCCGCGCACCGCGCAACCTCGAAGGTCGACTGCCTCCCGGAGTAGAAAATATTTATTAACTTTTGAACTACCGCACGAGCCAAGCGAGCGAAGCGAGCGAATCACGACAGCGGCTGGCGTAAATATTCAAATTGGTAGCGAGGAGCGAAGCGACGAGCGAGTTAGGTTAACTTTTGAACTACCGCACTAGCCAAGCGAGCGAAGCGAGCCAGTCACGTTAGCGGCCGGCGTAAATATTCAAAGAAGTAGCGAGGAGCGAAGCGACGAGCGAATTAGGTTAACTTTTAAACTACTGCACTAGCCAAGCGAGCGAAGCGAGCAAGTCACGTCCGCGGCCGGCGTAAATATTCAAAGAAGTAGCGAGGAGCGAAGCGACGAGCGAGTTAGGTTAACTTTTGAACTACCGCACTAGCCAAGCGAGCGAAGCGAGCCAGTCACGTCAGCGGCCGGCGTAAATATTCAAAGAAGTAGCGAGGAGCGAAGCGACGAGCGAGTTGGGTTAACTTTTGAACTACCGCACTAGCCAAGCGAGCGAAGCGAGCAATTCACGTCAGCGGCCGGCGTAAATATTCAAATAGGTAGCGAAGAGCGAAGCGACGAGTGTGTTAAGTAAACTCTTGAACAGAAGCGACTTTAGGGCGATTCCCAGTCAAACAAAAAAACTACGTAGGTTAAAAACTATTAAAACTACATTAAAAAAACCGACTTCAAAAACGGAAAAGTAGGTTCTTATTTTTAGTGCCGAAAGCATACTGAATTTGATTTTAAACGAAGCTACTAATGAAGTTTTCAATACGTAATAATATACACATCTTCACACATTTATTGAGTGAATGAGATGATTTATAAGCATAGGACTTACACCAAGAGTAGTGTAGTTTTTATATCGAAAATAGCCAATTTTTTGTATTGCGAATAATGTAATTGAATTATGCAAGTAGTTCTTGTATCAAAAAATAGCGTAGTTTAATAAGTGCTTAGTGCAGCTTGGCACCGACTTCAAACCTATATAGTGAATAACACAACTAAATAATATGTAGTAATTAATTATTTTTTACTTTTCCGTTTTTGAAGTCGGTTTTTTTAAAGTAGTTATTTTTATAGTGTAACGATATCTAATTCGATACACCCTTTGACTGTAGTCCTATGGCTTTCACTTAGATATTTTTAGTGCCGAAAGCATAATGAATTTGATTTTAAACGACGCTACTAAAAAGACTTGAAGTTTTCAATATGTTTTATACATCTTCACACATTTATTGTCTTGAACAGTTTATTATGATTATTTTTCCGACCCAAATATCGACAATAGGAAAAGTCACTCGCGCTTCGCCCTCGTGATTTTTTAACCTGAAAAACTTGACTCCTTCATTTGTTTGCAACGAACCTTTCGGAAAATACCCGATAATTTTGAAGCTCTTGTGGTATTATAAGTGAAAAGTCACCGCTGTGACACCTCAAATAAATGAAATTCGGGATCACGTTTCAAAAATTTAACCAATATTTGAATAAGTAATTTATATGCAGTTTCGACCGACTGTAGAATCGCTGTTAGCAGATGTAACAAATGGACAGGAAATCGAATGCATTTTCAAATGACTGAAGATTTCTGCCCTGGGATGAGCCGCGAGCTGCTTGCAGCTCGCGCACCACGCACCCTCAAATTTGGACAGCCCCCCGGAATAGAAAATATTTGAATGGAAAATTTATAAGCACTTCCGATTGACTGTGGAATTGCTGTTAGCAGATAATAACAAATTGACGGGGAATTTTAATGCATTTTCAAATGACTGAATATTTCTGCCCTGGGATGCTTCCGCACCACGCTCCCTCGAAGGTGGACAGCCTCCCGGAGTGGAAAATACTTGAATGGGGAATTTATAAGCATTACCGACTGACTGTAGATTCGCTGTTAGCAGATGTAACAAATGGACAGAAAATTCGAATGCATTTTCAAATGACTGCCCTATTGCTTCAACCCAGGGGCAAAAGGGGCTCGCGGGCTGCTTGCAGCCCGCGCACAACGCACCAGCTAGTCTTATATATAAAAATGAATCGCAAAATGTGTTGGTAAGCGCATAACTCGAGAACGGCTGAACCGATTTCGATCATTCTTTTTTTATTATATTCCTTGAAGTACGAGGATGGTTTTTATGTAGAGAAAACGTAAATATTATGTACCACGGGCGAAGCCGGGGCGGACCGCTAGTATATATATATAAATGAATCGCAAAATGTGTTGGTAAGCGCATAACTCGAGAACGGCTGAACCGATTTCGATAATTCTTTTTTTATTATATTCCTTGAAGTACGAGGATGGTTCTTATGTAGAGAAAACGTAAACATGTACCACGGGCGAAGCCGGGGCGGACCGCTAGTCTTATATATAAAAATGAATCGCAAAATGTGTTGGTAAGCGCATAACTCGAGAACGGCTGAACCGATTTCGATAATTCTTTTTTTATTATATCCCTTGAAGTACGAGGATGGTTCTTATAGCTAGAGAGCTAGTTAGTTTAGTTTTAGTGCAGTGGCAGTGTAAATGTTGTTGTTGAGGTTATGTAAATTTAACACTTTAGTTAACTACCAAGATATAAAGAAATGAGGATAGGACACAATAACTATTGGTTGAGGTATTTATAAACTCATAATATACTTTTAAAAAAATCACGTTTTAATAAATTTCTAGAATTAAATTAGAACAGCTGATTCAAAATAGCCTAAAAAATCTTAATAATAATAATTACGCTTCACAGCAAGAAGAAATGTACCATATGTACCCGCACAAAGTCGATATTGTGTTGCCTACCGTTCGACTCAATGGCTAGGGTTGTAACTACCTTTAATAATTATTACCAAACTAATAAACCGAGTGATGCGAAATAACCATAATTCTTTTAGAGTTTGATAAAATGATCAGGCAGGTATTTTCTTTAATCCTCTGAATTCTCGGTTACTAAATTGTATCGTTGAAATTATTCTTAATCGCGTAAATTTAATAAATAATCATATGGAAAACACTTTTCATTTGTTTTTTTACTTTCACGCCCAACTACTATACAATAATTACGTTGTTTCGGTATTTTGACGAGAAAACGCAGGAAACATCCGTTGTATCATTTTAGATAGATTGTATATTTTGTATCTGTAGAATTGAAATCAAAGCTATGTATATGTTGTCTCCATTCTTTTCTTATCGGATTGTTGATCCCAATGCGAATGCGTCACTTAAATTTTATAAAAGACAATTAAGAACATCAAAAATAAAGTGATACGTAAATATTTCACAGTGCAATATATTATGTAATTAATAATAATTATATATTTATGAAAAAATAATTACATCAGATTTAATAATAGCAATTGTTTTGAATGTACATATGAATAAATGATTACATCATAATAGTAATAATCACAATTGTTTTATTTCCCATTTGTTGCAACCCTAGCATATTTTCATGTAGCAGCAGAAGTACCTACACTGGCGGCGCGGCGGCATCGTGCGACATCAAAGGCATTGCCTTACTAGGTAAGTTTATAATGACTCATTTCTTTTATTATATAATTTACGTTTTACTTTTACAGAATCCGATTCAATGGATTATGAAGACGAGTCACACAACGCCATACGATAGTGATGATGAATGAACATTTCAATAAATGCATGCGTGTTTTTTTGTTGTTTTGTAATTGTTAATTGTTTCTTAAATAAAGAAATAAACTAAATATTTAAATGATGATTTGTTATTTGCAACACAACTTTATATTTGAGATTCTTTACAAATGTATATTTAGTTTTGTATCATCAAATTTATAAATTTTATTCCATAGTTTTCAAAATTAAATGTAAATGACCATAAAAACATTAATAAAGTAAATCATTGATGTAAGGTCAGGGAACGTAATACATATATACATCTGACCATGTAGAAGCTAAGTCTTGTTGACTGCTGAAGTCTGTAAAGTTTTGTTGTCTGCTGAAGTCTGTACGCAATGAAAATGTCTGCCGTTTCGAAAATAAGTTTTTAAGACCCTAATAAATAAAATATATGAATGGCAGATCTGGTCAAATACTTTCAAAATTGTATTTTTTTCAGCACTTTCATAAGTGTCTGCCAGAATGTTATCCGCGTGATAATGGTCTGCCATTGTTATTTTCCGATAGTAATAATAATCTATTTTCAAATATCAAAATGGCAGACGTGGTCAAATGGTTTCAAAGTTCGCCAAAAATTTCCACCTGTCTTACCTAAGCGCGCGCCCCGTCCACCACTCTGGGCTTAGTGACTCCTCATCTCATGTATAGTTGGTATAGGGGAATCAACACACAAAAATCCAGGTCTGGTCAAATACATACAGGTAGCTTTGCGCTAGCTCTCTAGCTATTACTTCTTATGGAGAGAAAACGTAAACATGTACCACGGGCGAAGCCGGGGCGGACCGCTAGTAAATAATAAAATAATAAATAGTGTATTAGATTTGTTATTGTATCTTGTATACCTACGAATAATTATTCTTACGTCTTGTTGGGAAATGTTCAAATACCTACCTATTGAAATAATTTACTGTTACAAATCATTAGTGTTATTAGTTTTGAGTGAATAGGCATGGATCAGAAATTCAGAATATAATATGCTACTAACTACTCAAATACATACATGTTTACACAACAAACACCACTGACCTCTATAACTATAAGTTATAGAGGTCAGTGACCGTCAGTGACAAACACTATGGATACCTACGCTCGCGAATGCAAATTCGGTGATTTACTAATTATTGATACCTAGTCATTGAATTCGTTTTGAAATAGCCTGTACTTTGTAATTTTTAGTGTTATAGACATTTATAAAATGTGGTGCTCATTTTTTTGTAATAAATCATCCCGAACGCTATTGTATTTTCGTTGTTTTATTTCAAGTAAACACCTATACAAATTTGTCACGAGCCGCCTCTGGCCTCTGGGTGAAATAAACAAGTCAAATGATTTTTGTTCTAATTGTATTTTGGTAGTAGTTTGTTTAGAATTTACATTACCATTGTTTAATTTTTATTTTGTATTTGCAGTAAAATAAAAAGATGAAAAACTTCATTAGGTATATTGTACGACACCTCACTCTGAATCGCGCTAGCGAAATTTTTTCGTTACAGAGCACATATACAACTTTCGGACAATCTTCATTGAGGCCGGCCGGCAAATCGAGTATGTCGAGAAACTTCACTTATTCGATGGAGGTATTCTACCTTCCTTCCTCCACAGTTGTGGGACCCCGACGTGCATTGAACACGCAGCTTTCTGATACTAGTAGCTAAAATCAAAACCACAGATATGTCTGTGATCAAAACCATAATAATATTTTTTACCTATTATTTTACTAAAAGTCGAGTGCATCGAAATCGTAAATATGTTTTTCACCTTCCTGGTTTTTTTTCCATAGTAAATAGTGTGTTTGATTTGTTGTTGTATGAATAATTATTCTTACTTGTTGGTTATGAAATGTATATTGAAATAATTTACTTTTACAAATCACTAGTGATATTAGTTTTGAGTGAAAATGCTTGGATCAGCATAATATCATATTTGCTACTTCAAATACATGTTTTGATAAAAAAAAAACAATAGTGTAATGTAGGTAATAAAATAAAACTGCGTTTTATTGTAATCAATTTTGACATTATTTATTTCCCAAAATTACAACAAAATAGTTTACGCCAACAAATATAACTTTTATTTTTATAACAATCCTACTTGTTTTACATTCACGCCATCTAGACTTAAATCTTTATCATTTTTGTATACGTCTGTGTGTGTAAACGACCCTGTATGCAATGACAGATGTTATAATGCATTTTTTTACCGAATTGGGTGGATTTTAAGGCAATGATATGACATATTTCAATAAAATATAATATTCAGTAACCGCCATGACTATTCCTACGACCTTAATCTTTTCCAATTACGCAAAAACTCAAATAAACTAGAAATGTAGAATTCAGCGCCATCTAGCGGGATATTGGCTGGGAACAGATCGTAGCAATCACCTTAATTATAATGGACAAAGAAAAAAAAACAGAATTCATTAACAGACAACTTAATAACACCCGATGAGATAAACTTTTCTAAAAAGGTTTTTCCCTTTGTAGATATTTTTTTCGAAAACTTTATAAACATGATAATCACCAGCAGATTTTTATTTAATACCATTCATTTTAATTTTAAACCTTTTAATATATTAAACCGCTTAATTTTCGAAAATACGATTCAACATCCACATAACTTTTTATAAGATAAGAAAACTGACAGTCTGGAAAAGTCTAGTGCGTTTTATCAAGTTGGTACTTATGTAGGTACCTATCTATACGAGTGATAGAAACTATTGTTAAAATGACCTAGTTAGATCTATATTGTGACCAATACTTACCTACTACACTACTGCCTGCAGTTTTATTATTGATAAATTAGAGATGTATTAAATAATATGAATTTATGGTTACGGCCTTATTTAGATTTTCGACACGAAAGGAATAATATGAGTTGAGGAATTCGAACAGTGTGTGCCCGAAATATATTTTATATATATAAACCATAATTTTATTTTCCAAAATACACGTTATTTTAATATTAACAGACAGACACACAGCAGGGAGACACATAAAGTATATAATAAAGCTGAATTTTGTTTGTTTGCTTGAACGCGCTAATCTCAGGAACCACGGGTCCGATTTGGAAAAATTATTTCATTGTTAGATAGTCCATTTACCAAGGAAGTCTTTTTTAGCTGCTATATTATTATGGCAGCATCATATTAGCGTGATGATATTTCATCACGGTAAGACTGATAGGAACGGAGCAATGTGGGTAAAACCGAGGGACACAGCGAATTGTTAATAAAAGTACCATATTCAGAAAGTTTATGGTAAAAGCAAATAGCAGAGCAAAAACATAGGGCGAAATGACATTTTTTCAGTCTAAAATTTAGTCAGTGCTTTTGCAGCTGCGTTTATTGAAATATTGTTGCTTTGGTCCTTTTCATATGAATAAAAATCCTTTGAAAGTTTTTTTCATAAGTAGTTAAGAGCAACAATATAGCCACATAGATGTGAGATATAAAAATCTTTGTTGTAGTGAAATTATATTTTTTTGTAATTTCTGTTTGCAATATTATTAAAATTGAATAATATGCAATTTTAAAGTAAATACTAAATAATTGTATCAAATTCTTAGAATATGTAGATATTATTAACAGAGCTAAAGTTTCGTTTGTTTTAATCTTTATTTTAATTTTTTATTATTATATTTTATGTGACATTGTCTACCTATTTAAACTGTTGTTTTATATGATTGCTTTCTTTATATTTAACTAGCTTTCCGCCCGCGGCTTCGCCCGCTTTGTCTAAAACCTAATAAAATATATACTAAAACCTTGCTCTTGAATCGCTCTATCTATTAAAAAAAACCGCATCAAAATCCGTTGCGTAGTTTTAAAGATTTAAGCATACATAGGGACATAGGGAGAGAAAGCGACTTTGTTTTATACTGTGTAGGGAAGCGGCATAAAACTTTTTCACTGATTATGACCTCTTCTCTTACTAAGAGGCTCTTAGTATAGAGGCTCATATACAAAATCGATTACAATGTAACGAATCCATTATGATTACGAAAAAATGCTCATATTATTAAAATATAGGTAAAAACAATATTTTCATTCTCAATTTTCAGCTATAAGTCACCACGTCTGCATAATTCAATTCGGATCTGAATTCTGGATAAAACGGAGCTCATTCGTGAGCTAAACCCTATCATTTATCTTCCAATATCCCTTACAGAAGGCAATATATCTGCTATTGTGAATCGAACCAGTAATGTACGTACAACATTCGTTAAGTATCGTTATCTATACTAATATAACTGAAGAGTTTGTTTGTTTGTTTGAACACGCTAATCTCGGGAACTACTGATCCGATTTGAAAAATTCTTTCGGTGTTAGATAGCCCATTTATCGAGGAAAGCTATAGGCTATATAATCATGCTAAGACCAACATGAGCGGAGCAATGCTGGTGAAACCACGGGGAACAGCTAGTAACGTTATAAAAAGGTAATATTAATCATTATTGAAGTGAAACTTCTAGGCGCGTTGAGAGTAAAATTTCAAGGTGGCGTCATGGCACTACCGTAACGTCACGGAGTAATAGCGACGATTTGGAATTTTTGTATCTTGTCAAAGAAGTTTCACTTCTGTCACGTCAGATCGGCACACACGCTATTTTTTTAATAATTTTATATTGGCGTTTAGTTTTATAGCATTGAAATGCTTTTTAAATGAGCAATTTGCAATTTCCAAAAAGAGAAAATTGAGAAATTTTATGCTAATCATAATGTTTTTCCTAAAATTTCATTGATACATTGAATGTTTACATACAAAATGTTATATGTGTTGATAATAATTAATAATACATCGGGACTAATTCGCCAAAACTCTAACGTTAGCTAAACTAAATCTTTTCTACTTAATATAATAAAATCTAAAATACTGAAAACCTAATTATTGTCAACTTATTTTTCCAATTTATTCCCGAAATGATTTTTTTTTGAGCAAGCATATTTTTCTAACTGGATCTGGGCGGAGACGAGGTCGTATATTATAAATGTCACTTCAATGTTTGTTTTAATAAAAACGGCTCGACCAATTTGCATAAAGGATAATGGAAATTTGGGGTTCAGATAGTTTATCATCCGGCCTAACGTTGGATTAGTGTAAGGATATACAATGAACAGTTATTGGCCAAACATATAAGCTCTTTAGTATTTTCTTTATAGTTTTTAGACCGGTCAATTTTGATCAATTAAATCCATCACAGAAAAAAATAACAAAATCAAGATACACTCTTAAAGACTATAAAAAATAACAAGGATAAGTATAAAAATATATTTAGTTAGATTTCCATTTTAGCACACTTTCGCATAAATAAATATATTCTATCAAACTAAATAAATGTATTCTTTCAATACGATTTTAAGCCTCACAGTCTTTTTTACCTACCTCCGCTGTAGGCAATTATTGTTTTTCACACAATCTGTTGGTTGCCTGGAAGAGATTACTTGTTAGTAATAAGACCGCCTTCTGTGCGGTATTCTAGTTTTAGTTTATATTGTACTTACTATTGTTATGCTGGCAGCACATTTAATTGTATAAATTAATAAAATAATAAATAAAAATCTTCAAAATACAAACAAAATAACACTTTATTGCATAATAATAACTCATGTAACAGAAACATGTAAAACTGTAACAAATAACTATAATAAAATAAGAACTAGACAGCAAAAATAAATCAATATCTCACAAAAACCGTAATGGCTCTCCATTTGGCATAGCACCAAGCAAACATTGGTTGTATGACCTCTGTATCATTAAATAATAAAAAAACCATAGTTACATTATAAATGCGTCTGTACGTATGTTACGCTTTCACTGCTAAACCGCAGTACCTACCGATTAGGATGAAATTCTGTTTTGAAAATAGTTAAAGATCCATCGTCAAATAAAAGTTACCTTTTTTAAAAATCGATTCGTTATTCGTTTAGCGGTTGAAGCGATACCTCCCTCTATAGTTCTTTACAAACATATCCCTCGCCACACATCCTCGCACATCACTGGTGGAAACGAAGCTTATAGGGCTATTCCAATAGCAAGAAATAAATCCTGTGATTTTGTCAGGAGCTCAAACAAAAGAACAAATTTGTTCCCCGCTGCCCCGATAAACGTTGTTCTGCCTTACTCGTATGATTAAGGGCAGGCAAATCATCTATGTTTCATACCACTGTGTTCACATAGATTGTCAAATTTCATGAGAATCGGTTTAGCCGAGGAGGAATTTAACTTCAAATACCGCGACACGCAAATTTTATATACTAGAATCTTGACTAGAATATAAAATATAAATATTCGTCGATAAATGCGATGTCATAAAACGTTAAGGCTTAAGCAATTGTTATCGGTTAACATAATCCGCTTTACATCTTCTGACGTTAGATAAATAATTTTGCGCGGGAAAAACGGAGCGAATATTAAAAGTTATTTCCTAGTTTTCTGATGCGTACGCTAATCTTTTTCTCAATGGAGGATTAATAGTTATATTGCCTTTTATATTTATTTACGATCAATGCTTTCGACTTTACTTCATGTAAAGCCTGTTTTTTTTAAATGCATGAAAAACTTCAATTATAATGGTTTATTTATTATTTGTTTGTTTTTTCTTTAGTAATCCTACATTTATTTTAGTGATTCATGAACGGCTTCTTTCATTGAATTAAGTTTTTTATAACCTTGAATATTTTAAATGCAAAATACTATCCACAGATAATAAATAAATCCCGCTATCTTATCTGTACTCAACTATCACGAATCAGTAAATAATGATATCAATCAATAAATGTGAAAGCTCCTGCTTTTACTATCCAATATTTTTATACTAGGATTTTTATACGTACCTACTAAGTTTGAGTAAAGTTAATTCAGTAATTTTTACAGGTGATATTATCGTATTAATTTTAAAATTACACTTTCCTTACGATTCTACGGTCAACATTTGACATGAACAATTATTATGATACCTCTTTTTACAACTTTTTTCTACTTATGCAAAAATAACGAGTTATAAGTATATCTAACATGAAAAACAAAGGGCACATTTTAACCCAGTGTATAAAGGACGAAGTACCTAAGACATATTGAAAAAATCCTGGAACAAGGTACGTAATTAAAACAATATAACGTATGAGATATAACCGTACCTTCATTTTGTCATATTGCACAAGGAAAACCTAGAGATTGAACTATATTTAATAAAACTGGACGTACGTTGTTTATTAAGCTTTTATGAAAACGACAAATTCATATGCGGTCAAGAAAAACAAACATTGGTATATTTTGCTAATAAAGTTGTCTACACGTGCTCAATCTCATATAAGGCGTGTAGGGTCAAATAAATGTTTGTAAGAAACAACTTATGAATCAAAGCAAGTATTTAATGTATAAAAATGTTGTATTATATCGTTATAGTGCGTATTTTTTCTGAACGATATTTATTCATACAACTAATTAGGTTCTGAGGCGAAAAATATAATAAAACAAAGGAAGTGTTAAAAATTTAAAAATGTTTGATGTCATTATTTTTAAGCGTATTATTTCTAAACGAAATTCAGTTATCTACATTGATATTTCCAATCTGAATAAAAAATACAATGATTATTTACATATTAAACACAGCAATTTAAGACTTCAACAGAATATCGTAGAGTAAAAAACTTAACAAATCTACTATTACGTAGGAAATTACTCCACAAAGTTAAGCCTAAGTTCTAATCTTCGAATCTAGCCCTTAACAACATAATACAAACAAACACATAAGCGATTTAGCAAACTATCAGATAGCAAGATAATCACAACTCACAAGTTGGAAACAAAACGACTCTCGCACTTTTTCGATAATATCTAACATTCTATTAATTACAGAACTTTTTACGATAAATTCTCCTTTGTTTTCTAGTTAACGGATAGAAAGACTTATAGAACTTAGCTTTTTTCTTTTGCATTGAAATTGTTACCTGTCTCGTACATTTGTAATTGTAATTGTATTAATATAAATATACATAGTATGATGTGTCCGAAATAAATATCTATTTATGTATTTGAATGTTGTCATTATAAAGAATACATTATATTTTATTGTTTATCCTTTTTTATTTTGTCCTTATGTACCTTTGTTTTATTCATAAATATTTTCCAACTATGGTATCTTTTCAGTCTTTACAGTCAGCTTCAAGTTCCAAGAAATTTATGTTGTTTATTGTTAATATCTTGCGTGAGATGATTTTCCTTTTTCGCGGAAAATAATCTTTCTTTAGAAGTTATCTTCACTACATAGTACCTATAAAACAAAGTCGCCGTCGTTGTCTGTCCGTCCTTATACAGTATGCTTAAATCGATAAAACTGCCCAATGGATTAAGATAAAAAAAATTGGTTGTCTGTAAAGTCGGTTTACTGACGATAGTTGAACGTGACAACGTCTTAAGGCCGATTGTGCTTCTTGTTCGCTCGTTCCGCGCTCTCGCTTACACTTCAAGCCTTACACGGAACGCCTCAGAGCGAGGTAACGCCGCATGAGTCATGTTTTTTCGTGCGTGCAGCCGGCTCTATCGAATTATAAGACGTTGTCACGTCAAAAATAGATAGACTGGTTCACAAGGAAGTTATTAGTATATAATTTGCTGTCTACAAAGCGGACGAAGACGTGTACGGAAAGCTGTTATATAATTCACAAAAATCTACCATTAACTACTATCATAGATAATATAATACTATACTAGTACTACTATCTATATTGACCACTATGCGGGGTAGTATGACCTAAAATAAGAGGGTTTGTTTATGACACAGTTTATTATCTCATATCGTAAAAGTTTATTTAGCTTGTGTGATGCTAAGCTATCTTGGACTATCTAGTGCGCTATTTTAAGTGACTTTTGCACCTAATTGTTTCCATTAGTATGGAGGTATTTTCCATAAATAACTGTTAGTTAGGAGTTCTATCTAAGGCTACGAATGCGAAAACATCGTATGTCTCAATGTTCATGATGTATCTTTAAAACTACACAACCAATTTTGATGCATTTTTATACGTAGAGTAGGTAGGTAGTTTTTGAGGAAGGTTTGATTATATAACTTACTAGCTGCTCCGCGCGGTTTCACCCCCGTGGCTCCACTCCTGTTGCCCGTAGCGTGATGAAATATAGCCTATAACCTTCCTCCATAAATGGGCTATCTAAAACCGAAAGAATTTTTCAAATCGGACCAGTAGTTCCCGAGATTAGTGCGTTCAAACAAACAAAGAAACAAACAAACTCTTCAGCTTTATAATATTAGTATAGATTAAGTTTTAGGAAAAGCGGGCGAAACTGCGCGTGGATAGTTGGTAAAGAATAGTTTAAATACAGATTGTGTTTTTCTTTTACTAGCACTACATAGTATAAAACAAAGTCGCTTTCTCTGTCCCTATGTCCCTATGTACGATTAAATCTTTAAAACTACGCAACGGATTTTGATGCGGTTTTTTTAATAGATAGAGTGATTCAAGAGGATTGTTTTAGTATATAATTTATTAGGTTTTAGACAAAACGGGTGAAGCCACGGGCGGTAAGCTAGTCTCTTATAATTTAGTAATTTATTATTAGCTTCATAATATCTTCAAGTTTAAATATTCACACCAACACTCATTGCAAAAGTTTCACAATTTAACACAAACTTAAGTGAACATTTGGGTTTCTAATTCTGTGGGCATTTAACAAGGCGAAGGTCGAAGTAGTAATTAAGTTTTAGCGAACATCGTAAATTTTTGTGTCTCACGCTATTACCGTACTTGTAGGTTTATATCCCTTTTTAGTAAACTTAGTATGCCGAAAATGAGCTACAGATTAGGACTTACAACACAGTAATGATAAAAAAATCTCCATTACTTATTACTAATTTATTTCGATAATGATCGAAAATTAAAATATTTACCTGTTTTAGACGTTCACAAACCTTCTACAAAAAGACGAACGTAAAACATTAGACGCAAAAACGTATTATCATTATTTATCTTTTTCTTTATGTCTCTACAGTTTCACAATAGCTAAACTAAATAGTAAAAAGTATGCCATTAAAAATCCCTCGATGCGATCGCATCTAATGGCATAATTTTTGTTTCTGGAGACACTTAGGAGGCTATAGAGTGATATATAAGCTACATGACTGTGAAATCATTGGTAAGGGAATTTCCACACAAGCAAATAAACAAATGTCTCAACTGTTTAATTACGCGCTAACTCAGCAAGCTCTTTTCATCTATTTTGCAAAGAAAACAACATAGTGCAACGACCTCGTAGCATTTAAACGCCCTCATAGAATTTGCTTATTTCATTTCCCGGCTCATACTCCGCAAACAATGAGCAGAAAATTCGTTGAAAGAATTCAAAATGCTAGGTAATTTATGAAATGAAACTTACAGTACGATTTATTTTCTATTGTTTAATCCCACTTTTCTTTAGAGCAGACGGGTCAAGGGTTTTAGCAGACTGGATTCTAACCCAAACATTAATTTACTAGACTTCTTTTAGAAGCGCTTAGAATCATCATTATATTATAAGTTACGTTTACTTCATGCAATTTTGCAAAGACGGTAGATTAAAGAGATTTGTAATTACAATATATTCTGTTGATGGGTGCTTTAAAATTTGCACCTATATAACATAGCACTTGTAGTATAGATTATGTTTATTTGTCAAATCCCAGATAATGTAGTACTGTGAGGCTAAGGCCGGTTGCAGAGCTTCACCGACCATCAGTGAGTACGTCAGTCGCGCTTGTCATATTATCTATGGAAATACGCGTGCGTATGGGCGGTCGGTGAAACTCTGCAACCGGCCTAAACAATAAAATTTCAATTTATCTTAAAATCTTAAACTAAAACACTCACTGAAAATGTTATTATGTAAGCGTATACGTACATCTGAATCCTATAATAGGAAGCGCAATTTTAATCAAGGTTTGCCGTAGCAAAGTAAAGTAAAAATCATAATTAAAGCTTCAAATTTTGTCCAAAAGCTTGGCAATTAACGTGGAATATCACGCTCTAGCAATACCTAGAATAAAATATAATCACTGCAACAGAAATGTAAAAAATAGCAAATAATATATTATTTGATTTGGGTATTTTGATAAAATGAGATAAGTTTGAAAATCAGTCATGCGTTTGAGACCACTAAATAAGAAAGCATACCGCCTTACAATTAAACTATTTGAAGCGGTCGATTGCACGATTGCCAATCAAAACCTTATGTAAAACTATTCAGAAACTAATCTGACTCAGTTTCAAGCTAGTAGCTAAATAAATACTAAACTCAAGCTCTGTTTTGATATAGGTATATATACATCAATAACAAATAAGTTTCGTTCCCGCTCAAATTTAGCGAGAACTTTGACATATTTTCGTGGAAATATGAGCCCTGTGACCTCGTCGAAAGTTCAAGACGCCATCTTTGATGAGGAGTTAATCGTAAAATCCGATACTTTATATCACACTAACTACGCTACAAAGTACTTTAATATGAAATAAAATTTGCAGCCATTTTCTTGTACCTACATCCTGAGTCTAGACGTCGTAAAAGATGAAAAGGTTAATACGTTGATACTTACAGTAAGCATAAAAACGTAAAGTTCTGTCTTAAAAAGTGAAATGACAGAGTTAACAATACATTAGACGCACTTATACCTCTATTAAATACCAAGTTTTATCAAAATGTCGAAATCATTGAAATTACAAATTCCAATTCTGTTTAGATGATTAGGCATAATTTACTATACTTGTGTTAAGGTTTGAATTTTCTTTTGTAGAAAAATAGAATGAATCATCATTGTATACAAGTAGTGCCAATAAAAGTGCTTATAATTTGACATTGATTAATTTAGTAGGTTTAAAAGAGAATCCAATGGAGCAGAAAGAAATCAATTAAATATATTTTTTCCATTTAATTTTTCGGTTAATTTGGATTTAATTGAATACTTTTATACACAAATCTCTACATAGCTCTATTATTGTACATCCATACTAATATTATAAATGCGAAAGTAACTCTGTCTGTATGTCTGTTACTCAATCACGCCTAAACTACTGAACCAATTTGCATGAAATTTCGTATGGAGATATTTTGATACCCGAGAAAGGACATAGGCTACCTTTTATTGTGAAATATGTACCACGGGCGAAGCCGGGGCGGACCACTAGTAATATATATTTTTAGGATTGATATCATTAAAAATACAATGTAAAGACCCAAACCTGAAAGTCTGATATTTTCTCAGTAAAGGTTTTATTTCAGAGATAGTAGGATAGTTGATTATGATTGATTAGCACGAAAAATTATTAAGTAACTTTTAAAAGTAACTTGATATCAATCAAGATAGCTGTATTGAAAACAATAACAAATCATAAAACATTTTACTGACTGATTTTCACCTCCATCTACATCTATAATATATATTTATTTCTATTTATTTCTTTCAGAGATATTTAATTATTTTTTTCTTTATATACTTTCATCTCCATCTACACCTACAAAAATACCTGTCTTTCGTCCAGGTATTTGACTCATAATTGACGTGGGTATAGGCAATTAATTTGTTGGCATATCGATGGCATTTCCTAAACACGTGACCCTTATGAGTGCGGAGCAAAAAATATCGACATGGTTCAACAATTTTTCGAGGGCTCTCCGTTGTAGGCGTATTGGCGAGGAAAAACGTATTAGGATTAATAGTGCATCTATTTATATGGTATTATGCTCTATAAGCTTAGTGTCTGTTACGAAGTGTACTTTGACAAGTTCGATTGTGATAAAGAATAAAATTTTCAGTACGTTTTCGCAATTATGATGAAATGATTTGATTTTTCGAAGTCGTTAGGAATTTTTTGCCGTTTGTAATTGAATTGAAAATTCTATCGAATCTCTATAAATATTCAGATTCAGTTTGTGATTCTCTACATATTGTACAGAATGTATTAATTTTATCAATATATCTATGAGTAGTGTTATTTACTTTGGAACTAGAGAAAAATAGGTTTTATATTACTAAAGTTTACAGTTGAAACTATCCAACGAAACGTCGTGTAGAAGTGTCAAACTGCGTATAATTTACGTCTCATATAAAACTTTATGACAGCCGACGACTGTTTAACATCTAATTTTTCGAAATTTATCTGGGTTATTGTATATTTTTACGCCGGTTATTGACCAAGTACGTCAGTACCTTTTTGTTCGTTGCCGAATTATTTTTACCTCAAAAGTAAACGCACGATCTCGTATATTGATTTATGCAAACTCATAAACGCTACTTGTGCATGATTCACGATAGCACAGATTTAACGAGCCGAGTTTTAGACGCACGAACGTTAAACGGGAACCATCCATAAGGGAATCACTGAATTAATGCAGGCCATTTGCCAACTCGATTTGTAAAAGTCCAAATTTTACATTTATATATAGAGCAGGGTGAATGAACGTTACTACGTTGCTACGGCACTGACCTCCTTTCTGCGTTATGTTGAATGTGCGTAGCCTGTACGAATCTTCGTCGGGTTCTTCTTCGGGTTGGTGTTGTTTTGGGACGTCCAGGAATGCATTGGAGCGTCTCGGCTGGCTGTGCTGTCCGGCGGGGGGCCTGCGTCTCGCGGAAGCTTGTCGTCGAACTTGCGGTGGAGTTTCTGCTTCGGCCAGCCGCGGTTCAGAGCTGTACCGCGCTCTTGTGTCTCTGTCGAGCTGCTGCTGTTGTTGCTGGCGGCGGTGCCTCACAGAGCGTCCGCCGGTGATTCTGGCGGACTGCGAGCGGGCGGCCGGCCGCCTCCGCGGAGCCGGCGTGGTCTCTATCGGCGCGGCCAGCGCTTCCATACTCGCGGAAGCGGGCGCGCAGATGGATTGCGAGCGCTTCGTACGTCCGTCCGTAGCCATGGTCGCGACGTTACTGAAGCTGAAACTGAAACCCGTCCCCCGCCGCCCGCACACTTGTTGCATCTAGAGATTAGAACGATTCAACTGCCCACTAATTCGTGTCAACGTTTGTTCTGAATGAGCTTTTGTTTTTACAACGTAGGTAGATAAAACGGAATATGACGTGACGTGCATGTTGTCTATCAAATGGGGGAGATAGTTTTTGCCTTATATCGTTTTTGTGTTATTTATACGCTCGTGTTTCGTACTGAAAATTCAATCATACTATAGGTACCTATGTAGATTGTAGATACTTTAAAAATAATCGTGTATACTAATGGAATCTAGAAAAACATATTATTATAAGTCATCCGTTTCTTTATTATGAACTATGAAATGTGTGTAATTAATCATATATAATTTAGATTGAAAAAATATACGAAAAATATACGATACGAAGCTTTTCAAAAGTATAAATTATTTCAGGAAATGGTTAGTGTCATAAATTTTCGTAAATGTAATTTATGGTGACTACGAACTAGATGTTATTAATTACTTCCATATATTTTCGACTGAGTTTTGGTTTTGAATATATTATAAAATTAATCCGCGGTAAAGCGACTTTAAAAGCTCTATTCAAGAAAGCTTTACACACAAACACCCAAGTTTTCGATTTATTATTTTTTTTTGGTAAAACATCTGTAAATTCAAGAGTTTTTTATGATAATATGAACATGAGAAATATAGTTTATAGAGACAGGAATAGATTCAATTTTCATGTATAATGTAAAAGCTTCATATTTTTATCCCAGACCACTGATTATTATTATGAATGAAAATAATGTAAAAAACTTTTACGATAATCGTATAAATTTGTTACTTCGTATTGACAAAAGTTTGAATGTATATACAACTAGCGGTCCGCCCCGGCTTCGCCCGTGGTACATATTTACGTTTTCTCTACGTAAGAACTAGAGAATCCAATCCCGCATCAAAATCGCGATCCCGCAAGCCTGCGGGATTAAGATCATCAATCCCGCGGATCCCGCGGGATTTGCGGGATTGATTTTTATTATTATTATTTTTGTTTCATGTAATTTAAAGAAAGAAAATACACACAAATATTTTTTTTTTATGATTATTCTTATCAACATGAAGCAAAGTTATCACTTATATTATAAATTAAATATAATGATGATGTTTAAGACAATACAATATTCACAATATTTCACGTTTCATATTTAGATTTTTATTTGAAATAGAACATATTCATTGGTTTTAGAGGCATTTTAAATCAGCTTATTTTTTGCACGCCTCATAAGCGAAGCGTTGAGGTGGGTACTACTGTCACTTCGCGCAAAACATCTGATTTTTCAAACTTAAAATGTCTTTATGTATCATACATTGCACTTGTAAGATAATACATACACACACATATTAAGAAAAAACACTATTTTTAACGTTCATGATATTTTTGATGTCATTTTTGTTATTTAAACTAGTTAAAAAACAGTTTAAAAAAGTTCTGCCTTGGACGTCCGTGTGTCTGTATGTGCGGATCCTTTTTCTTGTTAACACGATAGCGACCGAAATACTTTACTAATCGAGTCTTTTTTTTTCTCTTACGCTTGAGTATGCTCAGGAATAGAACCCTTTCATTTTTCAGGGTCTGATTCGATGTGGTTTAATTGTTATTAAATAAACAAAAATAATAATTAATAAATATTTATTAAAAAAAAATTATGAGGCGTGCACTTTTGGATTTTCCAAATTTTTTTGAAAATACTTTCGAAGAAATGATAAAGTATCTAACGTTACATCTTTTAGATTTGATCTTATGTTGTTGCATAAATAGCCAGCGGTGGAAAAAGCACGCTCGGCTTCCACACTTGTAGGCGGAATTGACTTTACATAAGTATAAACAGCTTCCAAATACTTCCCCCTATTCCCTCCACATTCAAAAAGTGTCAATATCAAATCAGTTGAATTATCTCGAGTGGGTACACGCACAGCAGCTCTAGACTCTGCCACCCATTCAGTACGCGCAAAGTTAAATCCCCTTGCGCCGCGGCCGTAGGGGAATCCCCAGTCATAGAGTACCTACTGGAACTGACATTGATTACGTTCCGTTCCGTCCGATTAGTTCAGATCATCGTCTGAGCCTATTTTTCTTACTTTTTTTCAATCCCGCAAACGTGCGGGATCCCGCATGAGTAATCCCGCATTTTTGATCCCGCAAAAAAGGTGCGGGATCCCGCATTAGCGGGATCCCGCGTTTGCGGGATTGGATTCCCTAGTAAGAACCATCCTCGTACTTCAAGGAATATAATAAAAAAAGAATTAACGAAATCGGTTCAGCCGTTCTCGAGTTATGCGCTTACCAACACATTTTGCGATTCATTTTTATATACAGGGTGTCCCACTATTGGTATACTAAGCGCGAAGGAACTTGTAGTTTTGCATACACTGATCACGTAAAAAATACTTAAAAAAAAAATTACATCCAAAATTTTTTGCTAAATTTTTCCTGAAAATCCATGTTTTCTTCTCTAGCTTCGCGCAGCCGGCATATACCGCTTCTCTAATATGAGCATTTTATCTATGAAAACATAATCTTAAACGATAGCTCACGTGCTGGTGGCAAAGTTGGGCGGCTCGCTTGTTATGGGTGTACACATAGAGTTTTAAGAATTCATCTATTTGAAAAAAAAATGCGTCTGGAATTTTTTAATTATTTTTTACGTACTCAGCGTATGCAAAACTATAACCTCCTTTGAGCTTAGTATACCAACAGTGGGACACCCTGTATAAGATGTAGAGCTAGCGCTCTATCGCTATATTGCTCTCGTACTAAAATACTTTAAAGTAAACAAAATAAAGAACCATCTTTCTCAATAATGGAAAACTATTAAAATTATCATACTAATATTATAAACGCGAAAGTTTGTAAGAATGTATGTATGGATGTTTTACTCTTTCATGTAAAAACTACTCGACGGATTTGGATAAAACTTTACAGGAATATGGGTTATACATCAGGATAAAACGTGAACTATAGAAATATTATGTACTTGATTTTGCACGCGGGTTCGTCTACGGGTGAAACCGCGTGGCACAGCTAGTATACAATACGAGACTTTATTATTACAGGAATTATTCAATGTAGTGGTACGATATATCTTTAAAAGTTGCACAATGCACATCGTCATCTACTGAAAAAAGGAGATGATCAACAAATTACTTTTGTCATAACAATAGCACTTGATAAAGTCACATTTAATTATTTATAACTAGCAGTTAATACTTATCAAAAGTAAAAAAATATTATCTACAGATAAAGATCTTTTAATTTCAACTCGGGATACAGTCGCGTCTTCTTAAAAGTAAGGCGCCAACATCCAGCGTGGCCGTATTATTTTTTTTAATTTGACCTACAGAGTGTTACCATTTTAATCCTTAAAATTACGTTTTTAATATATTGGTACAAATAAACAATATATTAATAACAAATTAGTACACACATATGAAATTTTACAACTACTTCAGGTAATTTGTCTATTAATAGATATTATAAGAAGATGTTCACCAGCCAAATAACTCATGTGCACTGCCAAATACGATTCCTAGTATTAACATTAATTTCTATGTTAATGTTTCAATTATTAATATAAATCGTTTATTGTTAGCTAACTTTCGCCCGTGACATTGCCAGCTTTGTATAAAAATACAATAAAATCTTGCCACTGTAAACTGCTCTACCTATTAAAAAAAGAGCGTGTATGCCGAGCACACGTGTCAGAAGTGAAACTTCTTTGGCAAGATTCAAAGATTCCAAAATCATCGCCCTACTTTTGAATTGCCATGACGCGACCTTGAAATTTTACTCTCAACGCGCCTAATGAAGTTTCACTTCCAAACGCAAAATCTATTTCGAAGTTTAAAAGATACATAATATCTAGAGACAGACATAAACAGCGGGAAGCTACTGTGTTTTGTACTAGTAAATAATGATTCCAGTGATTTAATTTCTACTCAACTACAGTAAAAAGAAGAGCTTTAATTTTTATGGCTTTTTTATTTAATGACACTAATAAAAGGAAAAACTTACAAGTATTTTTTTATTGATTATGGATGAACTCATAAAATACCCTGAAAATTACCTATTCGAATAGAAGAAAACTAGTTTTTCTTGAAAGACATAAATATTATGTTCCTTTTTCTTTCTCTTTTTTTGCCGAATGTACAAATACATAAACCGTAGATATAATTAGTTAAGGTTTCTGTAGTATAGGTTCCGTGCGTGCGTCTTGCAAAAATTTGGACAAGATTTGGACATTTCCTTACACTGCTCTACAATTTCTCAAGTTCGCGCTTAGCTCGATAGATGGCGTTATAAGCAAATTGAAAGCGTATGAAATTATAATAACACAGGTAATATAATAATATCCTAGTAATATATTAGGTAATTTATTAAAACCTACAATGTGATATTTATCTAATTAACATAAAATCTGGTAACTCATTAGTATGTTTAAATAATATTATCGAGACTGTGTGCTACTTATAACCAACAAATAATGCTCTTACCAGATCTTGATATATTTTTCGGATCCCTCGCACAGTATAAGCATCAAATTATTCACAGTTTTTCCAGTACCTAGTATATAAAAATTTAGTATATTGATTATGTTTTTCTTTCTATTTTGTTTAATTGTATAAGTGTTATTAATGTGAATGTTGTGTACACCTATAATTGATAAATACATAAGATACAATTATGTAATTAGATAATGTCATCCTATATATAATGTAATGTGTATTTATTGTTGTGTGTTCCATAAATAAATAAATAATAATAAATAATATTTATTCGTTCCTGAGGATCGTTAAATTCAATCAGGTACTTATATTTTTATTAAAAATAGCCGATCCTTTTTTATACCAACGCTAAGAATCTTCTGTCTTTTTGCTTTCTTCTATTTTTAAAACCTCGTATCACACTGAAAATTCTTGTAAGGTTACTTACATAATAAAATAACATTTTTAATTTAATTACATTCAAACTTTATTATGTATTATTATGAATGAAAAGGTACGAAAACAAACATTAGACCGATGACATAAACCAGTAAAACCAGAGGTCATTAGCGCAAAGTTGAGAACAAAAAATCTATTGACACGACATTCGCAACATAATATAATACTCATTTTTGTTCTGACTAGGAATTGCGAACATTTTGCTTTAAATTTCCATTTTTTTTCTGAAAAGTGCTGAATTTAACTATTTAATTTCATTAATTATTAGTTTCTATTAGTATTATATTCATGATTAAAAATTACTTGGTACTTAAAATTTATTTTTTCTAATACAACAAAAATATATATCATGGTATAGGTATTTACACAAATTATAGGGATAATAAATGTAAATTTACTACACTACAAACTATTGAATAGAATTAATAGATTCAAACTATTATTTTACCAGGTCCATTCATTCCATTATCCACAAGATGCTCAGGCGCATAATACCAAGATGTTTTCCTCAGTCCGTCAACAGGCGTCAGAGTGAACGGACGTCACAATGGGGAGAATTACGTTTTTATTAGTTTCAACATTTCTATACTATGTCCAAGCAGCTCAATATACAGTTCCTCCCGCTACATTAGAAGCTATTTATCCTAGAGGACTCAGAGTCACGGTACCAGGTATGTCTTTTTATTTATTACACTTCTACGCTAATATTACAAGGATTTTATTGTTTGTGTTTATACCATTTTTTGTTTTTGTTGATTTACTCGGATATTAAGTAATCGATTATAAATTCACTTCTGGTTACATTGTATTAGTGGGATAAAGTTTTTTTAATAATAATAACTTTTCAATTATTTTTCTATTTATGAAATTCGCTGTGAATTGTCAAGTTTATTTAATTTTAGACTACAGGCCCATGTTGAAAAAATTATGGGTCATTTGACCCACCACCTGACCTATCTAGAATGATATAAGAGCATAAAATAATAAGATTCAGCACTATGACGTCACTCGTAAGCTGTCCACCTGAGTGCAGGTGAGAATTCGAAAGTTCAGGTAGAGATTTTCTCCCCTTGTCTCCATGATTTTTGTACGGCGTTGCGGAATAATGGCTTAAAAGCAGTATAGAAATAGTATGACACAGATGCCGTACAAAAATGGTGGTCCACAAAGTCGGAATTTATTTTTATTTTTCGACAGTTGCCGGGGTAAATTTGGTCATTTGATTTTGTACGGCATCTGTGTCATACTATTTCTATACTACTTTTAATCAATTATTCCGCAACGCCGTACAAAAATTATGGAGACAAGGGGAGAAAATCTCTACCTGAACCTTCGAATTCTCATCTGCACTCAGGTGGACAGCTTACAAGTGACGTCCTAGTGCTGAATCTTATTATTTTATGCTCTTATATCATTCTAGATAGGTCAGGTGGTGGGTCAAATGACCCATAATTTTTTCAACACGGGCCTGTAGTCTATTTTAGGTACCTACCTACTTACCTACAATTTATAAAAATATTGCAAGCTTTGTAAAAGAAATCCCTTGAATGTTTAATTAATATTTGCTTCATATTTAGGTAGATATTCGTTTTTGAATGATTTTAATAGAGATTTATGATTTAGATAGGTATTAGCAATTAGTATTCGTAGTTGAATTCGATAAACATAAGTAATTATTCTGAGTAAATCTTGGTAAATTTTATTGAGATCGATTTCTAATAATCTGCCATGATGAAATCTATGATATCCAACATGTTAGAAGTAGGTACTTAATACAGGTATGTTATAAAATTCCATAACACGTATTAAAAGTAAATACCTATTGTAAATTCGCACATGCCGTCTTTCTAAGAAATTATTGTATAAAATAGACGCTAAATAGTTATGACATTGTAGTAGCAAAAATTCTTTATATTCTTAGTAAATAATGTTTAAAAGCTTTTGATATTTGTATTGTGCAAACTTTGATACTCTCAACAAGATTGTCCGTTCGCATACTCCCAAAATGTTTTGTGGTCAATTACGAAAAAATACTATCGAAACCATTAGGCTGTTTTTTTTCAATGAAGTAGGTATTTTTACTTAAAGTAAAGCTTATTTTCTATAGGTTTTCTATGTGATCGAGCGAATCGGCAGCTTAAAATAATATTTTTATGAAAACTTCCCTATTTACGAGTCTTACAAAAATGTATGCCATGCAAACAGACCTAATTTAATAACCAAATTATCCAACTTTTTAATTAATTAAAAGTTTAACAAAGCAATTGTTCATAAAAGTGAAAAATTTCAATGAGACAAAAATTGTCAACTTGCCAAAAAGTTAATTGAAAAAGTTACGAAGCTCCCTGTAAAAGACAAGCACCCCGTTTAAATTTAAATTCGGCTCCTTCAAAACTACCTGGTAAAGTTTTAATTCACTTTTCATGGTTAGTTTAATATTTTTACAATTTCAACATTAACTTTCTCGACTAGACTGTAATGCTTATTCGTATTTAATGGTCTCGTATAATATACTAGCTAATTCACCCGGCTTCGCTCGATTTGATCCGGTATAGCAAAAATAAAAAATATGGCCTATGTTGATTAATATAGCTTTCCTATGACGAAAGAATTATTGAAGTCGCTCTAGTAGATACTGAATTTATTCAAAACATCCAAAAATATATATACAAATCGTATAACTTGAAAAATGTAATAAATTTACGTCCACTGAAAAGAGCAACCTTTTAAACATTTCAATGGACTATAATAAGAATATAATTCCGCTGCAAAAGTATCAAATCCAGAAATAAATTCTAACTTACCGAACCCAACCTGGAGAATATTAGGTACCTTAGAACTTGTTAAAACCTTTTGACCATATTGGTACTATGTTTTCTTTTTCAATTAAATTAAGGGGAAAAAATATCTGGATATCGACCGCAGTTATAATATAATTAATGACAACAATATTCATTGCCTTATAAACAGGTTAAAGCTCCGGATAACATAATAAAAATATAAGGAAAATCGATTACTTTAGAATCGATAAAATGCAAAAGGTTAGGTCAAAATATACATTAAGATCTGTTGAATCAAATCCGATAAATGATTGATACTATTATTAGACTAAACGTATGTCTTTAATATGACATCTTAATTCAATTATACCTAATTACCCGGACGAGCCTCATAATTATGATAGACATTTGTTTAACAACTTATCTATACTAATTACTAATCTTCTCTGTAATATAAAAATGAATCGCAAAATGTGTTGATAAGCGCATAACTCGAGAACGGCTGAACCGATTTCGATAATTCTTTTTTTATTATATTCCTTGAAGTACGAGGATTGTTTTTATGTAGAGAAAACGTAAATATGTACCACGGGCGAAGCCGGGGCGGACCGCTAGTAATATTATAAAGCTGAAGAGTTTGTTTGTTTGAACGCGCTAATCTCTGGAAATACTGGTTGGATTTGATAAATTCTTCAGTGTTAGATAGCCCATTTATCGAGGAAGGCTATAGCTATATATATCATCACACTAAGACCAACAGGAGCGGAGAAATGCAGGTAAAACCGCGCGGCACAGCTAATTACAAATATGTACCTATATGTTGCGGAGTTGCTATCAAATAAGTGCAACAAATAGTAATGAGAAAGATTAAAAGACGGTATAGATTCGAAAAAGTGTCGACATTTCTAACTTTATATTCCTACTAGCTTTCGCGCGGGTTTCCTGGTACTCTTATTGGTCATAACTTGATGATACCCAACCAGCAAAGATGTCCTATAACAATAACTTACATCACTAAAAAGCTTTTTAAATGACGTATAACAGTGTCGCGGTGACAAGCTTGTTGTATAATAGCGTTTAATGAGATGATTTTGCTCTATAATCATACACAGCAAATTTGTCCCATAACAAGGTGATGTAAACGTTTATATCACTATTTTATACGGCGTTTATAGAGCAGATCTTATCCAGATTTTGGTACAGCAATAACAGGACGATATTATCACATAACAGCGCTGGTGGTCTCTTTTTTACAGCAAATTAGTGCAATAAACGATTCTAGGGTAACCTTTATAGTCCCATGCCTATAGAGGCGTAAAAAAATCTACAATAGGACAATTTAGTGTTGTAATGGTTTTCCTTATTACTATTATAGCACTGTGAATCTTCATGGTTGCTGAAACTCCATAATAGAGCAATTAGGTGATATATCCGAGTTTTATATCACTTCTTTGTAACCTAATTGAATTATATTAGTGTTTTTCTGCCCATTATAACGCAGTGGTTAAATAGCTGAGTGGTCAGAGTTATAGGACTGATTTACTGTATAAAAGAGTTGATAACTCTGTTATGTAACAAAAACGGCGTATTAATGTAGTAAAATGCGACACTTACGAGAGATATACGGCCTATAAGAGAGTTTCTTTCACTTTAAAACAACAAAAACCTGCCATATTGTCAGCACCGTCTCGTAAATAATTGAATGGTTCTATTTAATAATCATGGATTGAATGAATTTAAAAAAATCGCAGCTTCAGTAACGATTGACACCAGACAAATTCAAGGTGAGGCTTCGAATACGGACAATGATTCCGTACAATCTGTTACATCCTATGAACAGAACCAAGTTAACAGCCATCATGTGGTTTGTGATAATTCAGAAGCAGACCATTCAGACACTAGTGTTTTGCTTGACACTTCGGGATCGGAATCTAAAAATCGGAATTTATACTAGAAAATACAAAATAAAACATGTTATGGGTTTTCTATTTACATCAGGGAACCCTACTAATTTAATCCAGTATATGGCATGACAGTTGTCAAAACTACGTTCGTTTGCGGACGTATAACAGCCACGGAGTTGCTATTTGGCATCCTATACAGCAATTTGGTGTAAAATTAGTTTTTTAATTACTTCAAACTCAATAATTCGAGGGGGGCATGAAAAAAACAGCGTAATTATGCATATAATCTATCAGTAAAATTTCATTCACAAGTCAGTTTACGTATCTAACATAATTAACAGTGTAACAAAAATTAATACTCGACACCACGATGATGGTTCCTATAGTCATTTACTCGTATTATCAATTGGTACACGATTTACCATTTTGTTAGGGTTCCGTAGCCAAAATGGCAAAAACGGAACCCTTATAGTTTCGTCATGTCCGTCTGTCCGTCTGTCCGTCTGTCCGTCTGTCACAGCCGATTTACTCGGAAACTATAAGTACTACAGTGATGAAATTTGATGGGAATATGTGTTGTATGAACCGCTACAAAAATATGACACTAAATAGTAAAAAAAAGAATTGGGGGTGGGGCCCCCCATACATGTAACTGAGGGATGAAATTTTTTTTTTCGATGTACATACCCGTGTGGGGTATCAATGGAAAGGTCTTTTAAAATGATATAAAGTTTTCTAAAAAACATTTTTCTTAAAGTGAACGGTTTTTGAGATATCAGCTCTCAAAGTCGTAAAAAGTATGTCCCCCCCCCTCTATTTTTATAACTACGGGGTATAAAATTCTAAAAAAAATAGAGGTGATGCATGCTAATTAACTCTTTCAACGATTTTTGGTTTGATCAAAGTATCTCTTATAGTTTTTGAGATAGGTTGATTTAACTGTAATTTATTATATTTGCTGCTACGGAACCCTTTGTGCGCGAGCCCGACTCGCACTTGGCCGGTTTTATATTATAATTATAGCGTCGCAGTGACTTGTACATCGCAACTTCGTGCTACAAAAGATTTGCGGTTACTCTTAAAACACAACTTCGCGCTGTAACAGCATCGCGGTTCCTTTTATATCACTACTTCGCTCTATAACAGCATCGCGATTCTATAAGTGTACTCTTCTATAGGTCCAATTGGCATCTGAGTTGCTGCTACAGCAACACAATACCATCAAATGGCTTTATAAATGCGCCACTTTGGGGTTTATACAACGTTCTTATCACCCTTATAGAACTACCAGTTAGCACCTCTGAAACGTTCTTATCCCTTCTATAGAGCAACGATTTGTTGGTTGGGATAATACATAGCCTACAGACTTCCTCGATGAATGGACTATCTAACGAATTAATTTTTCAAATCTATTCTAAGTTTATTAAGAAAACAAGTCAATAACTGCGTTAAAAACAACCGAATTCAAACTTGCACTTGCAACATTTACAAATAAGACAAAAATGCTCATAAAATAAAAACTACTGGGCCTATCCGAATAAAATTTTTATGGGACCAATTCGACACCATCCCGCATCGAACAAAAAAAGAATCACGTAAATCGGTTCAGAATCCACGGAGTAATCGGTGTACATACATAAAAAAAAAAAAAAAAATACCGGCCGAATTGATAACCTCCTCCTTTTTTTTGAAGTCGGTTAATAATAGGCCTGCCATCTTTCAACCGTAGAACCGCGAAAAATGTTGTAAAGTCAAATTAATCAGTAATAGTGGTAAATACGAGATAAAAGTTGAAAGCATATACTCGGATTATTAAGATACTGTGTATTGTGTGTGTTTGTGCTAATTGGTTTTCAATGTGCTATTGTATAATTATTTGACGTCACTTTTCGTGCTATTTAATACAACAAATCTTTGGAAAACAACTTATTTACATAAATAGAAAATAGGTATTACAAATCTCTTCAGTTGTTTGCGATTTATACTATCCTTTATGATTCATTGTAAAGTATGAAATTAGTATAAGAAATACTTATTGCGTCAAAAGGATGTTCATGTTGTAGGGAATTATAATTTTTTAAGGATTTTTGGTATGATTGAAACTAAAACATTTCGTTAGAATTTTTACTTCATGCTAAATGTAGAGTCAACCACGATCACGCTTTATATTCAGATGAACATACTATCAATGTATGGAAATACTAGTGGTCCGCCCCGGCTTCGCCCGTGGTACATATTTCGCAATAAAAGGTAGCCTATGTCCTTTCTCGGGTATCAAAATATCTCCATACCAAATTTCATGCAAATTGGTTCAGTAGTTTAGGCGTGATTGAGTAACAGACAGACAGACAGAGTTACTTTCGCATTTATAATATTAGTATGGATTAAGAAGAAAGCCCACAGGTAATGTTTTTTTGGTAGTCATTTGGGTCATTGACGTCTAAATCAGTCAGATATAATAGTATAACTTGAAGTATCGTATTAAATGATCAGTCGACACGCCCATAAAAAATTATGGATCTTATTATTATTGATAAAGAGGATATTGATCCCAAATTACGACAAGCAATAGTAGACAAACTATACATTATGTGAGTCGGACTCGCGCGCGAAGGGTTCCGTTCATTAATTGATTTACTATGCACCAATATGAATGTTTCCTCCACTGCTGTACATCACATACCGGAACTTGGTGGTCATGCTATGATTTTCGCTGATTTCAAAATAAAAAAACCCAAACCTATTACTAAATTCTTTAGTTACCGCCCCCTAAAAGATATAAACTGTAAAGCTTTCAACGATGACCTTATTTCTTTTCCGTGGGACGATATTTGTCACATAAAAAACATCGACGATATGGTGAATACCTTTAATTCTAGTGTTTTGTCATTATTCGATAAACACGCCACCGTTAAGACTATCTCTGTTAAAGAGAGCCAAACTCCGTGGCTGACATCTAACCTTCGTCTTATGATGTCAGTTCGCGATGAAGCTCATTCTAAATATCGTAAAAGTAAATCAACTGACGACAAATTGTATTATAAATCGCTAAAAACTTTTGTAAACGTATGTATGTATCAAGAAAAGTTAGCTTTTTATGATACTCACATTAATGCTCATATTCAGAATCCAAAGGTTTTATGGAAAAATTTAAAAAGTAAAGTTATACCCAGTTTTAATAATTGTATAGATCTGCCTGATCATCTCGCTGACCCAAATGCTGTTAATAATCCGTGCAGTCAGTCAACCCGCAGGACACCTTGTGGCGTGGTGTCGGGGAGTAGCGACCCCGCGGGAACCGAGTGCTCCCGGGGGAGGCCCCTGTCTTCATCTCCGGCTTGCCTTCACCGGCCGGTCGGAGTGAAGCCTGACGAGGACAGGACCCCCACCTCTGGCTTGCCTTAAGCGGCCGGCCAGAGTGGAGTCGCGAGAGCTTTTAGCTCGAAGGGTGGATGCGAATCGTAAGTGGCGAGTGGGCACGTGATGCTGGACCCTCAGGGAGCGCGTGATCGTAGTTTAAAGTCCAGGGACGCCTCTCCACCCTTAGCTGCTCACAATATGTTGCCCCCTTGTCGCACTATTGCAGCGACTTATTTCGGGGGCCCATACAGTGAGAGGGCGAGTCACCACCTGCCAACAAATTTTTACTTCCCTTAAGTAGAAAGGCAGGTGCCATAGTTTCCATAGTCCCCAATTCCAGTCCATGTAGCATCCCATTCCATAGCCCGGTTTATTTTGCTTCCATTTCTCACAATAGTCCTACATCGGCCGCGGACTGCCCAGGACTGTATCTCTATAGTGCAGTCATGGGCAGACTGCGGCTGGTGTCCCACAACACAGTAAAATTCTCGAAAGGGCCTCTGCGTGTTGGATCCGTGTCCCCACGTAAGCCTTCCAAAAGTCCGGGTACCGTCCTTCTGGTGGTACCCGAGTATTATGGAACCGAGAAACATAATAATAATAATAATAATTTATTTATTGATAAGACATCATAGGTCCATTTGTTAGTAATTTCTTAATTACTATGTTAGTACATTACATTAATTATTTAAATATTATCATTTTACAATTTACCATTTATATAATGTCATTTTATTTTTATTGATATAGGATGTGTGTACTTGCTCGCAATGGTGCAAGTACACACAATCATATCTGTCTGCGATCATTTTTAGAGCAGTGTTGGTACTGCCCCGCACCCGGCGCACCAGAGATGTACATCTCTTCCGTATTATACTATAAAAGCAATCTACCCGAGCTTCAGCAAACATCCCTGATGCGCTACAGTGGCGAGGCAGCCCCATCAGTGCTCTGAATGCGTTGTTATATTGAATACGCAGAGCATTGTATGCCCGACGACCATAGTTATACCAGAGGCTGCACGTGTAGAAATTAGAGCAATATGCTCTGAATAGTGTTAATTTCACTTCAGTGGAACAACGAGCAAACCTCCTGGCCACCATGTTCGCACGGACCGACAATGCTCTACGCTCCCTCTCTATGTCAGCATTATCCTTCAAGTCGGATGTCAGTATATGGCCAAGATATTTATATTCATTGACTCTTTTTAAAACAAGCCCATTCAGGGTGATTGGAGGCATTGACCGGGGTGATTTCCGGCCTGCCTCGAAAACCATAACCTCACTTTTACATGCGTTATAGAGCAAGCCATGACCATCGGCATACCTTTCACATATAGTAATTAACTTACGGAGCCCACATGCTGACGCGCTCAATAAGACCATGTCATCTGCATAGCTAATATTATTGACACAAGTGTCATCAATATGACACCCAATATGAGTGTTGCTAAGTTCAACAATAAGTGCATTAATGTACAAGTTAAAGAGTGTCGGAGAAGTCAACCCTCCTTGTCTTACCCCACATTCAAGTTTAAATGTGTCCGAATGAACACCAGCCCAACGAACTGTATTGGCCTGGTTACCATACCAAAACTGTAGAATCCTGATCAATTCAGGAGACAAGTGGTAATCTCTAAGCTTCCTCCATAAGACCTCATATGACACCCGGTCAAATGCCTTGGACAGGTCCAGAAAGCAGGCATAGATTGGGGTTTGCTTTGATGTATAGTACCTGATGACATGTTTTAAGCACAGGACAGCATTTTCAGTGCCTAGTCCGGCTCGAAAACCGAACTGGTTATCATGTAGATTTATAGAGGTTTTTAAAAGCGGTTCAAGCATCCCATCAAAGACCTTGGCAATCACCGTAGCCAGTGAAATGGGTCGGTAATTACCCTTGTCTGTGAGATCGCCGGTTTTATTTTTTACAATTGGTACAACTACTGTCTTCATCATGTCATAAGGCAGGTAAGAATGACTGATACATAAATTGAACAGTAAAGCAAGTACACGCGACATGTGGGGTCCAGCATAGCGCAGATGCTCGATGCTGAGACCATCATGACCAGGTGATTTCCCTCGAGTTATGCAGTTTATTCTATTTTGAATATCTTTATCAGTGAACCGAATAGTAATATCATCGGAGGTCTCAGCATCCGGCACCTCTTCACATGAAGCCACTTGCAAAGGTTTTACAGAAAAATGACATTTAAAGATATGGGCAATTTCATGCGGATCACTACAACCTTCAATAGAAGCAGGAAGGCTTGGCTTTGCACTTAACTTATTTGTTGCCTTCCAAAAACTATGAAAATCTTTGTTAGTATTATGTGTTGCTAAAATATCCATTTTGATTTTTTCTTCATTATTTTGACACCATCTTAAACGTGATTTAAATATGCGTTTGGTTTCACGCATTTCATCATATATTCTACCAAATTGTGGTTGACCCATGTCTAACCAGATTTGCAAGGCAGACCTAGCCTTCCTATATGCTGGAGCCACATGTCGGTTCCACCCCACAACTCTTTTTCTCCTACAGGTATGCCTATGGTCATCACTACTACTAATAGCGGAGTCACATAATATTGATATAATTTTGTTATACATATTATCTAATAATTTTCTATGTTCCATGTCATTACAATGCTTATTACAACACAAATTTAATACATCAGGAAAAGATAACAATTTCAATTTATCATTACAATTTTTGTTATACATTTTTATTTGTTCAGTATTCCGTTCCCCCCATACAATTTTATTAAAAGGAAGAAATGTCCTTGATATCTTCACATTTATAGACCCCAAGTCACATTCAAGAATCAAAGGAAAGTGATCAGACCAGAAACTATCATACTGTATATAACAATGTCTTATTGTAAGCTTAGTTGCTTGTGTCACCAAGCAATGGTCTAGCCATCTCTTACTACCATGGCTATCACTAATAAAAGTAAAGGAACCAGAATTTAATCCTAATAATTCAATGTCAATACAATGCCATTTTTGTTCATTGCAAAAATCAATCAATTCTTTATAAAACAATTCATTTGGATGGGCATTATAGTCCCCTAACAAATAAACATATTCAGTATTTTCATAATACCCACTTTCTTAATATACCTGGTACTGGTGATGCAGATGTAAGCACACTAAACTACTTCAAAAGTCACAGGTTTTGTCAAAATACTTTTAAGTTCAGTACTATAAATGAAAATATTGTAGGTAAACTTATAGTTTCTATTAAATCGAATGCGCGGGGATCAGATGATATATCCAGAGACATGATTTTGCTCACTTTGCCATCTACACTAAAAGTAATAACATCCATCATAAACAAATCCCTGGAATCCTCAATTTTTCCATCACAGTGGAAATTGGCTCTTGTTCGCCCACTTCCTAAATCTAATAATCCCACAGAACTTAAAGATCTTAGGCCTATTAGTATTCTCCCGTATCTTTCCAAATTATTGGAAAAAATTGTTTACAATCAGGTAGTTGAGTACTGTGAAAAAAATAACATATTACCGGAACTCCAATCTGGCTTCAGAAAGTCTCGTAGTACTAGTACTGCTTTGTTGAAGGTAGTTGATGATATCCTGTCTACCCAGGATAGTGGTAGTGCATCTATACTTACACTCCTCGATTTTTCACGTGCTTTTGACTCTCTAAATTTATCCCTCTTGATTAGTAAACTTTCCTATTATGGCTTCAATGACTCATCGCTTCAGTGGTTCGAAAGCTATCTCACCCATCGCGCTCAGAAGGTTGTCATCACAAAAAATGATGGTACATCTTCTTTTTCATCGGTACTGTCGGTTGCGCGCGGTGTTCCACAAGGTTCAATCCTTGGGCCCCTTCTCTTCACCATCTACGCTGCGGACATAACTGAGTGTATTAAACATTCAAATTATCACCTTTACGCGGACGATTTGCAGGTGTACGCGCCAATAAGTCGTGATAATCCCTCGGAGTGTTTAAATGGGTTGTCGCAGGACTTGGATCGTGTTTCTACATGGGCTTCTAAGAACTCATTGATACTAAACCCCAACAAGTCCAAATTTATGGTAATTGGTTCGAAGCGGCAGGTGAGATCCATCAAAGATTTGTGTTTATCCTTATGTATAGACAACATTCCAATCGTTGAAGTAGATGAGGCTAAAAACTTAGGGCTACTTTTTGACAACAATCTTAATTTCGAAAGTCATGTGCTGGACACTGTTCGTAACTGCTTTTATCGTTTGAAAGTGATTTACAAACTTCGTCCTTTCATAACCACTGATCTTCGTCTACTTTTGTGCGAATCAATTGTTCTTTCTAAACTCAATTATTGTATAAACACCTATGGGCCATGCCTTCTTCAGCGATCACAACATTTGATTCAAAGAATACAGAATGCTTGCATTAGATATTGTTTCAATGTTCCACCTAGATCTCACATCACTCCGTTTCTGAATTCATCAAATATTCTGAATATGAAAGGTAGACAAAAATTATATCTGGCTTGCTTCCTATTTGACCTTTTGAAGACCAAACGCCCTGCTTACTTGTTTGACAAGCTAACGTGGCGAAAGGATCGTGGTTGTAACCCAATTAGATTCGGTACCAATACTTTATCTATTCCAAAACATAGAACAATGGCTTTCCGCGGCAGTTTCAAGTACTGTGCAACAAAATGTTGGAACGACATTCCTCCGCCCATACGCAACATTTGTTGTAAATCAAGATTCAAAACTGTCTATCGAGACTACCTTCTAGGAATACAAAAATCAGTTCCATAATTTTGATATATTTATTTATTTTTTCTTAGTTTATTTTTGTTCATTTGCACAGTCTTTCCGCCGTAAGGCGTAAGCCCACAGAGTTATCTACACCTTCTGTGGAATGCTTGTTGGTTCCTGAAGTTTATTATTATTTCTTATATTGTGTATTTCCCTTTCATTTGTGTACCTATATGTTTATTGATATTGTATACTATAATTTTATAAATATTTAACCTTTATCTCCCTTGCTATCCATTTATTTAAGTTTATTTTAATTTTCTGCCCTCAAGAGGCATTGGCAGAATATCAGCGTCCGGGTTTCTTTAAAAAACTCAGACATTTATGCTGAGCCAAGGCCTGTTCGTAGAACGCAGTGCACATTAACGGTTTAATTGTTATACTTTTAATATTTCTGTGTGTATGAGTGTTTTCTGTATTGTTTACTGTTTTTTATCTTTTGTGTTTTATTTGTAAGTGTGATTGTGTTCTATGAATAAACGTTTTATCTATCTATCTATCTATCTATCTACTATCATCCATAATAGAAAATAATTTATGGGATTAACCCTTAATATTTTTTTATTTGTTATAGAAGCAACGGTAACACGAAAATTTCAGCTTTCTAGCTATCACGGTTTATGAGATACAGTCTGGAGACGACAGACAGACGGACAGACAGCGGAGACTTAGTAAAATAGGGTCCCGTTTTACCTTTTGGGTACGGAACCCTAAAAAGCAAATATATCTTTAAATAACTGGTTCGAATGATGGACAAAAAATAACGAGTTTTATACACGTTTCACCTACGTGAGATCTAATCAAAGTTTTGGAATGCAATTTTGTTCAATGTTTGTTGATTGCGAAGTCAGTAGTTTATAATGAAACAGGCGAACGAATGCTGAAAAATGTCGAGAAAATTTCAGGACCACTCAACGGCGGACCAAAAATGAGTTGCTTTAAAAGTTCACTTATGTTCGTATAAATGTGAAGTTTGTTCTTTTATTTTTGCGAGTACATTTAGGAATTAAAGTCTAGACGGGTTTTGTACACGATTTAATCATTTATTTCTCTCGTGAGTACTTAAAATAGACTTTTCAGTTTTTATTAATTCTACCAAGTCATAAAAATATTACATTAGTATCGTTAGAATTATAAATAATTCTTTTAGAATGAACAATAATCCAACACTAAAAATACAAAAAAAAGACTTTGCTGATGATCTTTTACTAGAATTTTCAATGAAAAATTATCGACTTGGAACACCGATGTTTTATTTCTTTGATGCAAAAAATAGGTTGATGGATCACTTTTATTTATATTTTATAATCTGCTTCATATTTATATCAGAAGAGTTGAGTAGTGAAATTTATATAAGTAATGTTCATGAATGTATTTTAATCCTTGTAAAATAATCTAAACCCTTTTTAAGACAGATACTTAAAATTCAAGACTATTTTAAAACCTGGATTTTTAGAACAAAATCTTCGTCGCTGTTAGATTAGCACTGAAGTGAAATTCATCAGTTCTTATTGTTCAATTGATTGCCTTTAAAATAAGGTAACGTAAAATGGTTAGGTAGACACGCACTCTTCGAAGTTCGAACCAATCATTTATTTATTTATTTATATTTATGATTTTCCAACAAAGGATACAGTCTATATTATTTTACATAGCTTACAATTGAATACAATATGGTCTACTGCACCTTCAATAACAGGAAAATACAACATTACATTAAGTTAAATTCAATATATCAATTTACTGAAAAATAATCATCATGGTATATGTGTCTTTTGATTGATTAGTAGAAGTAATTACATTTTCTTTTATTTCTCCTAGCAAAAAGTCCTCTTATTATTACCTAATATAGATGATATAAATGTGTCCCATAAAAAGATTTAACCAGATTAATTGCTTTCAGACGATGGATTTTCCCTATTCGCATTTCACGGTAAGCTCAATGAAGAAATGGAAGGGCTAGAAGGTGGTCAATGGTCAAGAGACATATTAAAACCTAAAAATGGAAAGTGGATATTCAGAGATAGAAGCGCAAAACTAAATATTGGAGATAAGATTTACTTCTGGACTTACGTTATCAAGGATGGTCTGGGTTACAGGCAGGATAATGGAGAATGGACTGTTACAGGTAAGTTTTCAGGCGAAAACACGTGAATAAGCGTGTGGATCGAAAGAAAATAAATTTGTATAATAATTTGTTAACGATAATTTGTTATTGAAGTATTTAAAAAAATCTTGACAGTCAATATGCAAAAGAATTGGGATTTACAGGTTACAAAGGAAAGCCTATATAAAATCCGACTCAGCTTCATATAGGTAAAGGGAAGCTACCTGGTGCATTCAATAAGTACCTAGCCTCATCGCCAGAGGGCGCTATTGTTTCAAAATAGGTTTACCACAGTGTAGCTCATTCTTTTTTAATTATTTTTTTTAATTTTCATTCCAATCCCTTCATTTGTTTTAATTTGACAACCTATGGAAGCGAACGTGTCGATCGGTTTTACAAAAATGGAAAAAGAGCAATATCGTTCGGTGATTCGATTCCTATTTTTGGACGGGAAAGAGCGCATCGAAATCAAAGACCACTTGGATGCTGTGTACGGTGACTCTTCTCCATTGATAGCCACCGTCAAGAATTGGTTCAACGAGTTTGCACGTGGCCGTACGTCGGTTTTTGATGAACCACGTCCAGGCGCACCAAAAACAGCTGCTACGGAGGAAAACATTAAAAAAATCCATGGTCTCGTATTGACAGAACGCCGATTGAAGGTTCGGGAGCTAGCTGAGACTGTAGTCATTTCAGAAGGAACAGTGCATCATATTCTTCACGAGGAACTCGGCATGAGAAAGCTGTCGGCGCGATGGGTGCCGCATTTACTCACACCGGAAAACAAGCGCAACCGTGAGTCCACATCGGAGACGTGTTTGGCGCTGTTTAAGCAGAATCCAGGGGAGTTTTTGGTCGTTTTGTGACCGTCGATGAAACCTGGATTCACTGGTACACACCAGAGACCAAGAAGCAATCAAAACAATGGATCCAGACCGGGGAACGTGCTCAAAAGAAGGCGAAAACTGTAAAATCGGCCGGAAAAGTTATGGCCACCGTTTCCTGGGATTCACAAGGATTTGACTAGATCAATTACCTCGAGAAGGGTAAACCAATTACAGGGCTTTACTATGCCAATTTATTGGGCCGTTTCGACGCCGAATTAAAGAAAAAACGACCCCATCTGGCTAAGAAAAAGGTGCTGTTTCACCACGACAACGCACCGGTCCACACGTCTGCCGTTGCCATGGCCAAATTGGTCGAATTACGCTACGAATTGCTGCCTCATCATCCACCGTATTCTCCAGATTTGGCCCCTGGTGACTTCTTTCTGTTTCCTAATCTGAAAAAATCCCTCGCCGGGAATAGATATGGAGCAAATGAGGAGGTTATCGCTGCCACGGAGGCCTATTTTGCAGAGTTTGAGAAAACCTATTTTTCGGACGGGTTAAAAAAGTTGGAGCATCGCTGGGCTAAGTGTATCGAACTACAAGGAGACTGTGTTGAAAAATAAATTTCCACTTTTCCAAAATTTTCGTATACTTTTTGTAGGCTAAGTATTTATCGTAGTATACAATATACATGATAAAAATTTGTAACATTTTTAAAAAATAAAATAAAACTACTGAAATATAAGTAAAAACTACATTTATTTCTAACATAATCTTCACAGAATACGTCACAGAAGATGGTACACCAGTGGATCCGAACACAGTACCACTGCCATCACCAACGCCTGGCCCAACAGTTATACCAGCATCCGGATCAACACAACCACCTCCCACCCAGCCGCCATCTTGCAAACGTTCGGCCAGCGTTGTCCACGGTCGTACCAACATCTGTACTGGCCAACTGCTGTTCAACGAAGAGTTCGATAAGCCCAGTCTTAAGGATCTTGCTAATTGGGAGGTGGAAGTCAAATTTCCGGAGGGACCCGTGAGTACTTAAAATAGACTGTTTTAAACTTTACTCTTGAGTGTCTATAGTAAATATAATTGTAAATTTTGCAGGATGTGAACAATTAATTATTAAAAGCCTGTTTATAAGATCCTTATTTTTAAATCTTCTTGAGGATTAGAGCTTTCAGTTTTTTATTGATCTCCATTACTTAATAAATATTTCTCATCTGTAAAGAATTTGACGATACAACAATATTTTAATTAAGTACTTAACTTAGAATGTTCTGAACCTCTGACTGTAAACATAATCGTAGATTTTGGAAGATGTAAAAAAAATATTTTGAAAGCTTCTACATATAAAACGTTTATTCTTATGAATTATAAGCATTTCAGTTTTTTATTAGTCTCCATGACTAAATCTTATCTAATATTTATTATCAGTGACGAATTTGACACCATTTTAATTAATATCAGGTCTTTCAACTGCCATAAGTTTTTATAATTAGTCAATGAATTAAAATATTTTCTTTTTAGGATTATCCATTCAACTTGTACATGCCAGACAGTTTGAAAATTGAAGATGGTGCTTTGGCAATTTCTCCCATCCTTACTGAAGATAAATACCAGGAAGGATTCCTCATGCAGTCTTTGGATTTATCAAGCACGTAAGGAAGCATTATCTATTAGAATACCATGCTTTGATTACTTATTAAATGAGCAAACATGCTTATAATCCTGCTTTTTCGGAACAATGATATCTGCTTTACACATTGAACTTGATCATCGATGACAATAATTTAAAGTTACGTATATTTTCATACAAACAGAACGTAGCCAGAAGATATGGATGATGTTTTAAAACTGGCTAGAGTCTTGAACGTTCTAGAATATATTTTTTTTCCAAGTTATTTTTCTAATCTGATTATTTTATATCTATTATTTTATAGGTGCACGGGTATAATTGGGACTACGGAATGTAGTCGACAGGCTTCTGGGGCACAAATTCTACCACCAATAATAACTGGCAAAATGACAACTAAAAACAAGTTCAGTTTCAAATTCGGCAAAATTGAAATACGTGCCAAATTGCCCAGTGGCAACTGGTTGATACCAGGTATTTTAATTTCTTAACCATTTCTTATTATGCAAAAATGAACGATCCCTGTAAAATATTGTAAAATTTCAATCATAAAAATTTTCAATATGCTAATGTTTAATGTTTGTCTTAAAAATTATTCAAGCTACTTATTGATTAAAAAGCTGCTCAGAGTATTTAATAGTATCTATTGTATGAAATAATTATCACAAAACACTTAAACAATCTACAATAGCCTATTTCCAAGAAAGCGAAGTGCTTTCAGTCTTTTGACAAAAATCCAAAATAATTTATTTTTTTCAGAATTGAATCTCGAGCCTCGTGACAAAGTTTACGGCATTCCTAGATATGAATCTGGCCTTATGCGAGTTGCCTTTGCGAAAGGAAATCCGATATTTGCTAAGAAATTATACGGAGGACCAATCCTCTCTGATTCTGAACCGTACCGGTCCTATTTAATGAGGGAAAAGATTGGTATCGAAAACTGGAATAAGGATTATCATATTTATACTTTAGTTTGGAAACCAGGTAAGAAAAATACAGTTTGTCAAGATTTTTAAGTTTCTATGCCTTCAATGTTTTTTTTGTCTATAATTATGAATGACAAATGACAACACATATTATTGGTTAATTAAATATAATATTATAAGACATAGAGTTAAATGATGTTCATAATGGAAAAAGCAATCCATTGCACACAATCTTATTGAAAAGTACATATGAAAAATAACAAAATCTATACACATATTACGTCATGTATTTTAAGAAACCGTAGAAAATACAAACAAAATTTTACTAGAAACAGAAACAAAAATCAATTTAAACATTTTCTCCACAGATGGCATCGAGCTATCAGTAGATGGTGAACAATACGGTACAATAGACGCTGGTGAAGGTTTCTTTGCAAGTGCCAAAGCAAATGCAGTGCCCCATGCGGCTGCGTGGTTGAAGGGATCTGTTATGGCTCCTCTTGATCAGATGGTATGTATATAAATTGCTAGTTTTATAGCATTCAAATGCTTATTATATTAGTTTTAAAGAATAGAAATATATTCAATCATGAGGCAAGATTCAAGTCTCTTTCGCCCACTTTCGCCTTACCGGACATCGGCCTTTCTGAAGTGAGAATTGATTTGATAAATCTTTGAGAAAGCTTATGTCATATACAGGAAAATATTGAAAACATGGTATGGGACGTTTTTAACATCAATTAATATTCAGAAACCGGCCTTTTATTTGTTTTGATTCGGCGCAGAAATAACTGCTTATGAGGTTAAGGCAAAGAACGTGTATTATTATCACATAGGTATCAAATAAGTCACGTCGAGATCCGATGAACATGTCTTTAACAACATCAATAGATTTTCTATAACCATAATCATAGATTATTTCAATCGTACGCTTTTATCGGGTGCAATGCATCAGTATAATTTACACTGTATAATTTTATTTATATTAAATTGAGTGATACAATTCATGGTGAATCTATACTAATATTATAAAGCTGAAGAGTTTTTCCGTTTGTTTGAACGCACAAGGAAAAAAATATCTAATGTGGACATTTCACATTAAGTTTGGATAATAAAAATAAACGTCCGTATTTATAACGTACCACAATATAAATAAATAAATAAATAAATATTATAGGACATTATTACACAAATCGACCTAGTCCCACAGTAAGCTCAATTAAGGCTTGTGTTGTGGGTACTAGGCGACGATAAATATAATATTTAATAAATACATATATAGATAATAACACCCAGACCCAAGAACAAATAATTGAGTTCATCACACAAATATTTGCCCTGACCGGGGATCGAACCCGGGACCGTCGGCTCAGTAGGCAGTTACTTTACCACTGCGCCAACCGCGTCGAATATACCAGTTCCTCAAAGGAAATAAAAATCTCGTTTCTGTTTCAGTTTTACGTGAGTCTCGGCCTTCGAGTGGGAGGCGTTCACGATTTTGCAGACGCACCAGAAAAGCCTTGGAAGAATCGGGCCAGCAAAGCAATGTATAACTTCTGGACATCGAAGGACACCTGGTACCAGTCGTGGTACCAAACACAGATGAATGTCGATTATGTTAGAATATACGCTCTGTGATATTTTGTGTTTTATTTCAACCAAATGTCTCTGTTTTGTTTTAAAGCAGTACTAATATTCTAAAGTGGGAAGGTGATGACACTAGTCGACCTATCTCTGTCTTTTTCCTACACTGGAATTAGAACTGCTTTAAGACGTCATGGTAGTCCCCATGTACATTAATTCGTTGGATTAAATGTGTTAATTTTACATATGTAATAACATATGTAAAATTAACATATTTAAAATTAAATATTTAAATTAACATATTTAATCCAGGCAATAACATTTTACCATTATCTTTATTTTGAAAAAAATGACACGAAATTTATGTCACATTACCTAAGCCTGCAGAATCCATACTAACATTTGTAATACGTAGTATATTATTATTAGTCTGTGCTAACATTATAAATTAAATGAGAATTAAATAAATTGGCCGCTAAAGGGTTGAAAAAGGGGATTCTTTTTTCGGTTAAAACCGCACGGTACAGCTGGTATATAAAGTCTAATTAATATGATACAAGTTCATACATTTTATATCTCTTCACGTAAAGAATAGTACATTCTGAAACAAACAAGATATTCATGGTCAATGCTAAGTTATTTACAATGCCATCCATAAGAATAGGTGCCATATATGGCATCATAGGTAGCTGTTAATTCAGACGAATTACTTAATAATAATTTTGGTGTAAGAGAGCAAAACAAAATAAACAGCGCGACATCGTTATGCAAAAAGGTTTATAATTCATATTTTTCAAATGACAATTATTATTTGATATAATAATAATATAAAGCATAAAACACACAAAGGTCATTGAGTCTCCTATTTCTAATTGAATAATTAGTTAGTTTATAATATAAACGATAACTTTTTAAGAAATAAATAATTACAGTTCTACCATACTTGTACATAATTAGAATATATTATATTAGTGTTTAAATATTATTATTTAAAGAATAATATCGCTGAAATGGGTTCTTAGAATTCCTCGCGAAAATATGGCGTAAACAAATGATGCTAGTTTCTAACGTCACTTTATTCTGGCTGAAAAATATATTTTGCCATTTATAGGCAAACACTGATATTTTAACAAAGTGAGGTAAAAGAAACAAAAAAAAAGACGTGTGGCACTCGGGGACTGCCGCGGTAAAGCAATTGCATAGCATGCCTTCAAGCCACACCTCCGTGTCCGTCGGAGTGGGGAGCGTGAGGTTTTTTCGTTACGGAATTTCTCGATTTGGTCCCCGCGCTCAACGCCCGCGATAGAAGCTATGCAATAGCTTAACAAGAGGTTGGATTAAACATGATAAATATGAGTTGACCATTGAAATTTAAATCTTCATGTCAAAAAAAGGATATTACTTTTGATTATTATGCCAACTTTATCACAACCAGATTTAATTACGACAAAAAAATGGTTTTTCTAATACACTTAAAGTATAAACATTTAAATTTTAAACATATTAAAATATCCCGTTACTCCGTTTTTCCCCGTAAAACCTGGCTTGTCCTTGATATTAGCATGACCATCGAACCGTGTTTTAGAATACAGGACCAATTAAAAAAGCCATTGAAATCCGGTATTACCATAACAAATATTTAAATACATATACACTTTAGTCATTATTACAGAGATCGGTCACGAGTCACGACGTCTACGTATAAATAAATCGTATAATTTAGCAAAAAAAGATGAAAATAAGTTTTTTATTAGTGTATCTGAGTTTTAATTACGTGTTCTGCTATGAAGTGCCTCGGGCTCAGTTTGAGGCCATTTACCCTAAAGGATTAAAAGTTTCTATTCCCGGTAATGTATTTTGAAACTTTCTTTGCTCTCTCAATTAAGGATTAAAATAAATGCAACGTTAAATAAGGCTTATTTTATGTTTTAATATGTAGTACTTATACACTATACTGACATTAAGTCGATATCTAATATTCTAATATATATATTATAAAGGCGAAAGTTTGTAAGGATGTATGGATGTATGGATGTTTGTTACTCTTTCACGTAAAAACTACTGAACCGATTACAATGAAATTTAGCACACATATAGAGGGTAACTTGGATTAACACATAGGATAGGTTTTATCCCGGAAATCCCACGGGAACGGGAACTATGCGGGTTTTCCTTTGAAAACGCGGGCGAAGCCGCGGGCGGAAATCTAGTTGATAATAACTAGCTATTAAAAAAAAAAAACAATAATAAAAGACAAACAATATAAAAAACAGACAAGTAATTATAATATAAACTGTAATACGTGTAGAATGATATTGCACAATTTATAGTATGTTATGTATTACATATATTATGTACTACGCTATAAACCTGCATTCAATGTAAGTTGTATGTTAGATGTATCGCAACACAAAAATATACTTAATATTATAAAGGTGAAGAGTTTGTTTGTTTCTTTGAACGCGCTAATCCCAGGAATTACTGGTGCGATTTGAAAAATTCTTTAGGTGTTAAATAGCCCATTTATCGAGGAATAGAGGAATATAGGCAATGTATCATCAAGCAAAGACCAACAGGAGCGGAGTAAAGCGGGTAAAACCGCAGGACACAGCTAGTTGCTATATATAAATTAAAAACACGAGTGTATTACATGATTCGAATCCATACTAATATTATAAATGCGAAAGTAACTCTGTCTGTCTGTCTGTTACTCAATCACGCCTTAACTACTGAACCAATTTCCATGAAATTTGGTATAGAGATTTTTTGATACCCGAGAAAGGACATAGGATAGATTTTATCCCGGAAATCCTACGGGAACGGGTTTTTCTTTGAAAACGCGAGCGAAGCCGCGGGCGGAAAGCTAGTATTAAATAAAATAGTTATCAAATTAAATTCGATTTATGTAGCTTTACTGTATACAAAATCAATTAATGCTCAAAACCACAGAACGCAATTAACATAGCGGTATGATAATATCATCAGTAATTGGTATCTATTAATTTAAAATAAATAATACCTATGCAAAGGAAATAAAACATTTCGGTTTAAAAACGTCTAAAAAATTAACTTGTTTTGTAATATATAAGCATAATGTGACCATAAGGTTTTAATAACTGACAAAATACTAAAGTCTACATTAAATTTAACATTTCAATATTTCCATGATCAAATCGAATCGAAATATTTTAAATACTTCCACTATATTTTTTTTTTCTGAAAACCATATGTTTGTCATAACACGTTTATGTTTTCGAGTTTATTAAAGGCAAAATATAAATATTACTGGTCAGATTAAACTTTCTATATTTTATACAAATTAAAGAAATAAGTTATAAGAAGTAGATTTTAACGATTGATGGAACTAGCTGTGCCCCGCGTTCTAACCAGCATTTCTTTGCTTCAATCGTTCTTAGCGTCATGATATATTTTGAAGTGAAAACTTCTTTAGCGGCGTTGAGCACTTTTTCTGTAATCGGTATAAAATCTTAAACTCGCGCCAGGACACGTGACCTGATCGAAAAAGCGTAAGACGGATGGATATCAAACATGCTCAACGTTAATAATCAAGTTTTCACTTCTGCCGGCACTCCCGGAGTGCAACCCGTCTTTTTTTTCCTAAACTCACTCAATAAAAAGGAGTGAGTGAACTGAGATTAACGCGATCAAGTACTCTATAGATTAGAAGGAGTATTAAAAAATGTTGTGGGGTTTTATGAAACCACGGTAAAAGTGAAACTTAGGCACAAAACGTATTTGTACGATAATTATCGTACATTACACTGCTTTATACCTACTCGGCAGCCGACCGTCACGCGACATGCGCTACACAGACCAAAAAGTTTGAGACGATGTAATAAAAGTTTCACTTTAATGCCTCAGCCCCCGGAATCACAGACACATTAGAAAATCTATTATTGGGGTTAAAAATATAATTTGTTGAAAACTCTAAAACATTCTAACACGTAAAATCACGAATTCCAGATGATGGTTTCTCGCTTGTTGCCTTCCATGGCAAACTCAACGAAGAAATGGAAGGTCTAGAAGCCGGTACATGGTCTGCTGATCTCAGCAAACCAGAAAACGGTCAATGGGTATTTAGAGATAATAATGTTGAGCTAAAGATTGGTGATAAAATATACTTCTGGACGTATGCTATCAAGGATGGCCTGGGTTATAGACAGAACGATGGTGAATGGACTGTTGACGGTAAGAATTTAAATAAATAAATAAATAAACAACATCTAATAAACGAACAACATCTTTTTTTAGTCTTTTTAAGTGTGAAGATGTGCTTAAAAACCAATATTGACATATCTTCGATGATTGAATTAGCAGTGAGCAATCCGGTAATAAAAAAAAATAGTTTTTTCCGTTGTTCATAATGTATACATTAAATTAAACACAGCTAAAATCGTAAAGTTTACATTAAATCATCAATTGTTTAATTTCCATTACCTAATGCAAAGCTTCCTTCTATTAGCATTAATTAAATGCCTGAATTTGTTAATAATATTTAATTTAATTATCTCATTATCTGATTATATTTATAACTTCTAACGTAACATACTTAAGCGAACCAAATCAAGATGATGTTAATCATCATCAACAGCCCATATGCGTTCCCACTGCTGGGACACGGGCGTCTAGGGGGTATGACACGATTTTAATAACTTATATTACTATTCCTTCCAGGATACGTCGACGAAAATGGCAATCCCATTAGAATAAACGAACCACCAACAGAGGCTCCGTTCACAGACCCTCCTACCGACGCGCCTACCGACGCGCCTACCGACGCGCCTACCGACGCGCCTACCGACGCACCTACCGAAGTTCCCACCGAACCTCCTACCGAACCTCCTACTGAACCTCCTACCACCACTACTACTACCACTACCACGGTGGCACCTCCATCACCAACTACAGAATTCAACACAGACCCGTACAAATACCCTTGTAAGATATCCTTGAGTAAAGTGACGACTCCCGGCTTCGTTTGTCAAGGACAGCTACTGTTCGAAGATACTTTCGATGGGGATCTGGATAAGGGAAGAGTTTGGACTCCGGAAATCAAAATGCCTGGAGCACCTGTATGTATTTTTTTATCTTTTTGATTCAAGTTTCTTATTAGGAAAATGATTGTACATGAACTTTAACATTACGTTTAAATAATGTGTTTCTTTTCTAATGATTATTCTGGTCACATCTTAAATACTTTATTATTTCTTTATTTAGCTGACTCTTTACTAGTGAGCTCCCAATTACTATCAAACATCTTATTTAATTTTACAAAATTTTCAGGATTACCCATTCAATGTCTATTTATATGATAGAAACGTACGCACGGACAGTGGTAAATTAATTATAGAACCAATGACCTTGGAATCAAAGTATGGTGATGGATTTATCTGGGGATCTCTGGACCTTACTCAAAAGTAAGAAATACAATTTGCCTCTTTTATAATTTTATACATACGTATTGAAACCTTGTCTGTACATTTCTTTTTTATTTTATTGCTAAAAACATACATACCTACATACAAAATGTCTCTTAAAATTAATTGAAGCAAAAGTCGCGGAAGACCATCCTTTTAGCAGTACTCTAGTATCGGAAAACAGAAATATATCTAATAATAAGAATCACATTTAAATTTTTATACTCTAGTCTTATGTTGATTATGTCATTGTCTTCACTGTATTTTTCTTCTTCTAAAAACAATTAATAAAAAACAATGGTACCAAGTTTGGCAAGAAAAATATCTATAGAATATATATATATATCTTACGAATTTTTCTTATAACAAATAATTATCGAGAATTAGTTATTAATTAGCGACTAATTCGCTTATGGATTATTCATTATAATCCATCAATGGTAATTAATTATTATGAACAAGTTAGGAAAATTGGGCTTTTGTACAAAGGCTAATTAATTACATATTTGCTGTCCTTAATTACACAGTTTTTGCACCAGTATTAGATACTTCATTAACTCTACATAATAAATATATCAAATTAAAAACAATTTTTGTATTTGTATATTCTTTTTCGCACATTTATTTTAGCATATTGCAACTTACGTCATTTGAACCATAGGTACATTTTATAGCTAAGTCTATTGATCATACAATAAGATCAACCGAATATTTTTTTTAAATTTTCGGAAATTATAACTAGTTGTTGCCAACGAAGCAAAAAATCATTTTCAAATAAGAAATTCGTTCACATTTGTATATTAATTTTGATTAAACTTCATCTAGCAAATACAGCGTTCCAACTTCCTAATTTCCAACTCAAAATAGTCCCAAACTGAATGTTGAAATGCAAATGTCCAATACAGTTGTTACCCAACCTCATACGAATCTGTCAATTACCAATCCCATTGGTACATACCTACATTGTACATAACAATATGGTTATCTAAGATTTTGAATAATTTCAGATGTACTGGTAAAATTGGATCAAGGGAGTGCTATCGGGAAGCATTTGGTCCTGAGATCCTCCCGCCGATAATAACCGGAAAAATTAACAGTAAAAAACGATTCGGCTTCAAGTATGGTAAAGTGGAAGTCGTAGCTAAAGTACCTCTTGGAGATTGGCTGATACCGGGTAAGTTTCGTTGATTGTTTGGTTTTTTACGAGACTCCAAGTAGTTTAGGATGGAATCACCCTGATTGAGCCACCCTAGTTTTGATGTGTCAAATAATTTGCTTATAATATGTCTGGCTCAAATTTTCCTCATAATTTGTGATTTTGTTACGTGTAGAAAAAAGCGTTCTTGAACAAAAAGTAAACGATATCCTATTTAATGCTCAGTTAGCATTTTGTGAAAGACAGTCTTAATTTTTATCTTTCTCTTCATTTAGTTTATGCCTTTATTATATTCAACCAGCATTCCCAGACACAGGAGAGATTTCCCTAGCACCTTAAATACGAAGTCTCAGGATTTATTATTCAAATCACGAAATCCATTGCAATTTCGCATTACAGAGATCCAACTGGAGCCATTATATAATGACTACGGAAGACAGCAGTATGCGTCTGGCCTTTTGAGAATAGCCATGGTTAAAGGGAACGTTGAGTTTGCCAAGAAACTCACTGGAGGCCCTATTATGTCGGACGAAGATCCGTTTAGGTAATTTCTAGAATGACAATTAATTTTTCTTTTAACATACATGATAACTAGCGGTCCGCCCCGGCTTCGCCCGTGGTACGGTCTACATGTTTAAACTGTCCTATCTCTCAAGTTGGATCGAACTGCACATGGTGTGCGAATTTTATTATAATCGGTTAAGTGGTTTAGGAGTCCATTGAGGACAAACATTGTGACACGAGATTTATATATATTAAGATTAATAAGTCTAAAAAATAAATTGCGACAATTCTATGTTCCAAAAAATGTAACTATAAGTTCAGATTACCTACACTGAATGCCAAAAATCAGTTAACAAATTATTCTTTTTTAACGATAAATTAATAAATTTTGCTCGCTAACCGTTTAGCCCAGGATAAAAACTTTATAATAGTATGTCACTCAGAAAAAACGATTTCTATTAGCGAAATAACTAAAAATTGTATAGTTAATTACTGAAGGAAATAGTAAACTTTTTGACATACAGGCCAAAGCTATAATCTTCATTTTTTGTCAAGTCGGTTAAAACTAGTATTAGCTAGAATATTTTCACGTAACGTAAGAATTTGAGTCGCATTTTTACCATCGCTTCCTTCACTGGAACTCTCATTAGGAAGAAAAAGTGCAGCTCGGATGAATTTTTTCACTCTTAATTATCTTAATTGAATACCTTTTTGAATAGTGAATTATCTTTAGTTATACGGTTAATATATCTTATTCAATTATGATAGTTAACATTTGCTCTCTTATTTCAATGTTGAACTGATTTAACACGCTTTTATCACCTTCACGTCTTGTACGTTTTTACTTTTTACACTGTTTTAGACTCTGCTTAGACGCCCTTTAATTGGACGGATTTAATTGAACTTTTGTATAGTTATTTAAAAAAAGGCTTACCAACTAGATACATATTTTTTTGTTCAAACAATTCAAAATTAACTTAAAATAAACATTAGTATTTACGTATCTAAATTACAGGCAGGCACGCACCGCTTTAACAATTTTTCAGAAAAGTTAAATTATAAATTGAAACTAAAAAGTAAAAACTTAAATTTTATACAATTTGTTTAAAGTTTTAACAATATGCTTTTTAAGGATCGGTGACAAGAAAATAATTTAATGGGTTTAAATTTACTGTTTATCAACGTTTTGGTATTGTAGCCATTAATTTAAATAATTATTTTACAGGAGCATGTATTTAAAGGAAAAGATTGGATACGATAATTGGAACAAGGCATATCACAACTACACCTTAATTTGGAAACCAGGTATTTTTCCTGCTTGTGAAATTTAAATTATAAAACGTCTATGAACTAATTTTATATTCCCTTGCACTGTGGAATTTTGAAATCGGTCCATGAGACGAATATCTTAAACTCTAATATAAAAATTCCTGGAATTTTTTTAAACGTATTCATCAATAGTACCTAAATTGGCTACATTGTTAAAAAAATGCAGTATTTTTTTGTATTTTTGACATATTCTCTTATTGTTTTAGATTCAATCGAACTATACGTGGATGGTGATAAGTACGGGCAAGTGGATGCCGGGGAGGGTTTCTATCAGGAAGCAGCTAAGTATCACGTAGAGGCTGCTAATCATTGGCTGCAGGGATCTGCTATGGCACCTTTTGATGAAATGGTAAAATTCCTTGAAATTCTAGGTAGAATGTAATGAATTAATAATTGCTTTGCATCGTCTTTGGTTTAAAAACGTAGTAAACGGTAAAAAAGGCGGTAATTGTCAACAGACCAATTTAATTTCTGTCTAATTTTAATTAAATTTTCCTTAATTTCTTTTATGTTTTTAAAGTTTAAACTTAAATACAACTCATCATATTTTCGATAAAATTTGCTACAGATAAGAACAAATATTATTTGATAAACATTTAACAGTAAGTAACAAATATAAAAATAAAAAATCCAAACAGACTAGCATATTTTAGTATGTAAGTACATCATCATCTATGTACAATGTAGATCATTTTTTCATTTACAATACAATTTTTTTTTATTTTTCAGTTCTACATCTCCCTCGGGTTACGAGTAGGCGGTATCCACGACTTCGCAGACACTCCAAACAAGCCCTGGAGGAACAGGTCCACCAGAGCCATGTTCAAATTCTGGAAGGCCAGGGACCAGTGGTTCCCAACTTGGTTCACGGATACGAGCGCTTTGAGAGTAGATTCTGTTAGAGTATACGCTTTATAAATGTGATATATTTATATTGAAATAAAGTTATGTGTATTTGTAATTGTTTTTTGTTGTAAGTATCCTTGAATTTTTTCTCCGAAGTTAAAATGAGTACTAAAATTTTATGGTTTGTTCATCGGATTGATCTTTCGATCAATATAATAATTAAATTTCATAAAAACGTTTGTGGCAAAAACCTTTAGTTTTTTGTATTGCGGTGCATTTGCATAAAACGCTAGAGCAAGAGCATTATTTCGTGATCATAATTTGACATAGTGGGGTTACAATGAGCATTCGTTCGTTTGATTTAAATGCCACATGATGTAAATGCACCGTTGCAGAAGGAAATAAAAATACTAGAACATAGTATGAATTGCCCTAAGAATGAATTGATATTTCAAAAATTAGACATAAAACTTTTGAAATACATAAATAGGAGGATCGCCTACATATAAATCCATACTTACTAAACTTATAAATGCGAAAGTAACTCTGTCTGTCTGTCTGTTACTCAATCACGCCTAAACTACTGAACCAATTTGCATGAAATTTGGTATGGAGATATTTTGATACCCGAGAAAGGACATAGGCTACCTTTTATTGCGAAATATGTACCTACCACGGGTGAAGCCGGGGCGGACCTCTAGTAATAAATAAATAATCATGTATCACACTTTGAAAAGTTAAAGATGAAAATGATAATGACCTTTTTATCCTATTAATATTATAAATGTGAAAGTTTGTATGGATGTATGGATGTTTGTTACTCTTTCACGCAAAAACTACTGAACCGATTACAATGAATTTTAACACACATATAGAGGGTAACTTGGATTAACACATAGGATAGGTTTTATCCCGGAAATCCCACGGGAACGGGAACTATGCGGTTTATCTTTGAAAATGCGGGCGAAGCCGCGGGCGGAAAGCTAGTATACAATAATACTGATGAAGTGTAAAAGCTTGTTCTTTAAATAAGATTTATCATCTTTGAAAGAATCATTCTTCATCTTCATCATTACTTATAGGTATAATGATTAATAATCTATACTAATATTATAAAGCTGAAGAGTTTGTTTGTTTGTTTGGACGCGCTAATTTTATTTAAAATATTCAAGGTTATAAAAAAAACTTGATTGCAGAAAGAAGCAGTCCAATTATTGAAGAAAAATAAGCGGATAAAAAAATAATCCATTTTTTAAATAAAACAGGCTTTACATGAAGTAAAGTCGAAAATATTGCTCGTAAATAAATATAAAATGCCATATAATTAATACTCTATTGAGAAAAAGATTAGCGTACGCACCAGAAAACTAGGAAATCATTTTTAATATTCGCTCCGTTTTTCCCGCGTAAAATTATTTATCCAACGTCAAATCATGTAAAGCATTATGTTATCCGTTAACAATAGGGAATATGCATAAAATTTGAAATGGCCTAAAATATTTTTTTCTCGAATACTTATTAGTTATTATCTTAATATAATAATGAAAAGGATTTTTTTTATTTACTTATTATTTAAACCCTAAAATAATATTCAAAATGTGCAAAATAAGGGAGCGAAATTCAAACTTCCAAAACGTGCCACCACTGGTCGAACGAAATGTGACGTCATCTGACAAGACCTTGTATTCATCACTCCACAGTACAGCGTTTGAACTGCTTAAATTTCATTTAAGTATAAAAATATCTAGAGTATTTTGAAGCCCATTAATTTTTTTTTCTACGTTATAGAATAGTAAACTATTAATTTAAGACAAAAAAGAAAAACATGAATATTCCCCACTGCTTAACGTTTTATGACATCTCACATTTATTGACATGTTTTTATACTGGCTATATTCTATTCTATACCAATATTATAAAGCTGAAGAGTTTATTTGTTTGAAGGCGCTAATCTCGGGAACTACTGGTCCGATTTGAAAAATTATTTCGGTGTTAAATAGCCCATTTATTGAAGAAGGCTATAGCCTATCATCACGCTAAGACCTACAAGACCGGAGCAATGCTGGTGAAACCGCGGAGCACAGGTAGTAATTTATAGGTAAGATATCCGATTTATGCATTTCATACTAATTAATAAACATCTTTTTGGACCGATTCACCGATAGACTTCCTTCTTCAAAACATAAAAAGTCGTAAAGGTTTTTTCCATAAAAGTTTTTAACAAATAAAAAGGATATACTTACCAATTATCACGAACGGAAGATCAATCGCACGAACAACCGATTAAAACGGGAAAAAAATCAAAGATACGACAAAAAAGAAACACAAATTCACATAACTTTATTTCAATATATATTTATCTTATAATATCTGTACTAAACTGAACTATTCTAGCTATTTATTTCTTCTACTTATAAAGCTATAACTTTAACATAATCTACAACTAGTTCAGGATCATCCCACGAGTCGATCCATTCATCTCTTTTATCCCAGAAGTTATAGACCGCTTTGGGATCGCCATTCTTCCACGGTTTAGGTGTTCCATCACCAGTCACCAGATCGTCTGGGAATTCGAAGAAGCCGCCAGCAGCCACTCCGAAGGTAATGTAAAACTGGAAGAGTTTAACTATTAAAACAATAATTGAATTTGGTACACTGTTTGGTTTTTGTTCATTCAACAGGTTCTAGTTAATGACAAAAAAATACCATATAATATTAAGCTATTGCATAGCTTCTATCGCGGGCCTTGAGCGCGGGGACCGAATCCAGAAATTCCGTAACGAAAAAACCTCACGCTCCCCACTCCGACGGGCACGGAGGTGTGGCTTGAAGGCATGCTATGCAATAGCTTTACCGCGGCAGTCCCCGAGTGCCACACGTCTTTATTTTTAAGATAACGCAATATCTGTAGTCAATAACATGGCTCATAAAAGTAAAATACTAGGCTACAAATCGTTTCGTTATAAAATAGACAGAATTTAGAATTAACCATATTCTACAACTGAGTGAGACATAGATATAGAAAACATTTGTCTGGAGAGTGAAAAGGAATGTAAAAATAATTACGTAATCATCAAAAGGTGCAATTTTGGGAGCATCGTCCAGCAGTTTGTACCAGTCCCCTCTGCAGTTTCTCGGTAGCCAAGACCTGAGACCTCCAGAGCCCGGTTTATATGTCACCCAAGTTTTTCCATCCACAGCCAGTTCTATTGATGCTGAAACCCATTTATTTAACTAACTTCAATAAAATGAGGAGGTTCTTAATTTGACTGTATTGTTAGCGTTAATTGCTTCAGAGCTTTCGACTGGTAGAACCGATTTAAATTTTTTTTTTATTAGAAACTACCTTCTGATTGGTCCCAAATGTTGTATAGTTATGAACATTGGAAGACGGTTTAGTTTTTGGAAAGAAATAATTATTTATGATCATCACAACACTTATCTTATTACGATTTGGTTCTTACAAGTAAATAGGTATCGAAATAATTAAATTTCAAATAAACGATGACATAATGTATTAAGAATAAACGGCAAGACATTTTGATTCATTTGCCTGTAATCTTTTTGTTAAACAAAATTATTTGTAAGATGAGGAATAGGTTTTTCAACTACTACAAGTATTTAAGCATATCACGGGAGTTATTGACATTCTACAACATGCTTTCAAATACATAAATTGTGTTAATGCATTAATTTTTTTGGTACAATTAGGATTCCATAAGATCATATTAACGTACCGGCGAATAACCACATAACATAGATCACTATACCACAGAAACTACAACTAGATAACAAAAGTTATTAAATACCTGGTGACCATGTTACTGAATAGTTGTGAAAGTCATCGCCCCACGATCGTCCATCGGATGTTTCTTTAGAGTAAAAATCAAACGCACCTTTACAATGTGAGTTTAAAACGGGACCTCCTTTTAATACCTGTTAAATAATATCTTAATTCATCAAAATTCTGAAGAAAACTGTTTTAGTCTATTGAATACGTAAAGGCAAAAAGAAAGAAAGCATTTATTTTAATACAAATATAAATAAATAAATAAATATTAAAGGACATTATTACACAAATCGACCTAGTCCCACAGTAAGCTCAATTAAGGCTTGTGTTGTGGGTACTAGGCGACGATAAATATAATATTTTATAAATACATATAAAGATTTATCACCCAGACCCAAGAACAAATAATTGAGTTCATCACACAAATATTTGCCCTGACCGGGGATCGAACCCGGGACCGTCGGCTCAGTAGGCAGTTACTTTACCACTGCGCCAACCGCGTTGTCAAATAAAACAGTAACACTATAAATTAATACAAGGTAAATTATAAAAAGTAAAAAAACTTAAATTGAGCTGTCGTTAAGATATGCAGAAGATATTATAACGATTAATTGGTTTCATTTTAGCTATTAGGTAAAATACGTACCTGACTATTAAACTTTGGTTTATTTAGCTCAGTATTACCTCTGACCATGGCTATTTTTAATATTCCAGAAGAGTAATGTAAACTTCCATATTTATTGTATAGCGGTTCTAAAAGGATTTCTGAAATATTTCGTATAGAAATTGATATTTTTGGTTTTATGGCATAAAAAATTCGATTCGAGTCCCGCCTCGTGATCGAACTTTTTCTATTCTATATAAATTTATAACTCTATATACATAAGAATAACTTTAAAACAAAAGGAAATTAATTTTATACATATACAAATCTACAAAAATGCATTTATTTTCAGCAGTTTTTAAATTTCTCGTAAGAAGAGCAGTTAAAAAAGCAAATGTATTACATAATAATTTATTACAAATATGTACCTGGGTAGAGCCAATCGCCGATAGGTAGTTTTGCTCTAATATGTATTGTACCATATTTGAATGCAAATTTAGATCTTATCCGTCCACTCACTATCGGTGGTAGAATATTTGACCCCATGGCTTTAGCTTTACAAACACGACCCGTACAGCTGAAATAATAGCACTATCATCATTCACCTTCATTGTATTGCAATGAAAAGTCTCCATATTTTCTAAAAAAGCAATGCACCAAAGCTTAAATATTACCTATACTAGAACCACGCTACTATGCACGCTACCTATCGGTGAAATCGGGAATAAAATTGGCTGTGCCAATTAGTTTTTGTTTTTATCCCTAACAAACAGACAGACGCCGACGAGCATTTTTTTACCGACTTCAAAAATAATAGGAGGTTCTTGATTCGGTCGGTATATTATTTTTTGAAATAGAATTAGTATGTAGTGATTAATTTAGAACCATTTATAAATCTGCTATTATAAATACATACTCACTGGTCAGGTCCAAAGTCCCCTTGTACAAACTACTTTCGTCAAACCCGGGTAAGTTTTGCTGGAATTTTGGCCGAATATGGAGTGAACCATTTTCTACAAAAACTGTTGAGTTAGCACCTTCCAACTTCTGATACGATATGAAGGGATGTTCCTGTAATAATAAACAAAAATAATATACAAATCAGAAGGCAAAAAGTATAAACAGTATAAGATGAAGACTGTTATCAAACTGAAAGATATTGCTTCTTAAAAAGAATTAAATTGCTATTCCAGAATTGTTTTATGTGATAATAAACGATGAACTCCATTAGGTATCCCTATATATTTATTTTAAGCAGTTATAAAATATCACTTACCGGATGATCATAGGGAATATACTGATCAATGTTCCAGAAATCTTCGCGTAATGTGTCAAAGTTCTCCTCAAAAATTACGTCATCAGAACATACATCTCTCCCAGGAACTTTGGATATGACGAAACATTCATTTTTCTTAACCACTGGTTTAATTTCTTCCAATGCTGAAGAAATATGATGTTTTTTAATAATAATCAAAAAATTAAAGCAATGCTTTTGTTTGGATTGATCACAACTCACTGTTTCACAATTCACTTCAATTATCTGCTGCTAAGAAAAAAATAATTTCAGCTAACTTCAAATAATCTTCCATTTCTTGGCGAGGTGCATGAGATAATAATAAATGTCTAAACACACAAATAGTGTGAAACCTGGTTATACATTTATGGGCCCTCTTCACAATGTGCAGTGTTGGGCGAGTAGAGGCAATCACGACAGTGTTGAGGCCCTAAATGTAATAGACATAGACATCATCCGTCATTGTAGATGTTTATTTATAATCGCTGTAATGACGGCACACATCGAAAATCATTTGTTGGGTCAACGCCACCCATTGTGAAGAGGGCCAATATGATGTTGGATATTTTTTATCCCTCACAAAGATTATCGTGATATTCTCTTTAAAAACTTACCACGTATCTTTACGCTGACCATATCACTATATCCTTTGCCCAGGATCTTTGTTATATACGAAGCATCTGTTATATTATCATCGAAGAGGATGTGGAACTTTTGAGTCACAAAGTATGTACACATGATGGTGTCGTTTATGTTCACAATAAGGTTGGGCTTATCCATCAGCCATTTTCCATTTGTCTTTTGGAACACAATGTCCCTTGTGTATCCATCGTAGTCTAAGTTTTTGTCGTAAAACACAGCTTCATACTGGACAAACTCTATTCTTGGGTCATCTGAAATATAAGCAAGAAGAAAGATTTTTTTGCCATATATACTTTTAATTTAATCATAGAATGAAGAATGAATAATCATAATCTTCTATTTGTTGACAATAAAAGTTATAATTATAGAATACTAGCTTTCCGCCCGCGGCTTCGCCCGCTTTGTCTAAAACATAATAAATTATATACGAAAACCTTTCTCTTGAATCACTCTAGGTATCTATTAAAAAAAACCGCATCAAAATCCGTTGCGTAGTTTTAAAGATTTAAGCATACATAGGGACATAGGGACATAGGGACAGAGAAAGCGACTTTGTTTTATACTATGTAGTGATAGTGATGTAAGATAACTGATTTTATAATGCTATTATGGTTACGTATCTTCTATATTATTATCGTGTACAAATCGAAAAATACAAGGAAAACACGTTTCAAATACGGATACATAACAAGCGTAATATAGTATGCGTATTGGCTACTATTTATTGAGATAAATAAATAAAAAATCGTATTTTGAATAAAGAATAGCGATCATTTTGTTTATTTTCTATGCGTGACCAGTAGGTAACATAAATAAAAAAAATACCTTAATATCTCTAAGCAACACATACCTGGTACAGAAATTTTCAATCCCTTAGGTTTAAAGGCTTGTACAGTTACATTAAATTCAAATGGTTCGTCTGCAAGAGCTAAAGATAGCACAAACAACAACCACAGTGGTTTCACTGCCATTTTGCGACTGAGGTCAAAAGGCAGATAGCGAGCTATGTGGCTATCAAATACGTAATTTTAAAGCTAAATATAACCTATTTTATATTTATAGTCCTTGTGCTAAATGAGTCTTGACAAGTATATGCAGGAATAATGATGATGATGATGAAAAAGGTTTTTTTATGGCAGACTGTAGTAGTAGTAAGCTTGTATAAATATAGTAAAAGGTCATCAAAGGTAGTAGGTCATAAAGGTAAAGAGTAAAAGGTCATTATCACTTATTTAAATGCTCGATATCTCGCTATCTGTCTTTTGACCTCAGTCGAAAAATGGCAGTGAAACCACTGTGGTTGTTTTTTGTGCAGGCTGTCTTTAGCTCTAGCAGACGAACCTTTTGAATTTAATATAAGTATACAAGCCTTTAAACCTAAGGGATTGAAAATTTCTGTACCAGGTATTTGATGCTTTTACTAATAAAATTAAAGTATATTTTTTGTTTATGTTACTGCCCAATCATATAAAATAAGCAAAATTATAAGAAAATACGACTTTTCATTTATTTATCTCAATGAATAGTACCCAATCCGCATACTAAAGTACACTTGTTATGTATCCGTATTTGAAACGTGTTTTCCTTCTTATAGTTTTGTACCTCTACATTACCATTATAGCATTATTAAATCAGTTATCGCAATGTATATACTATAATACTAAATTATTTTGTTGACAAACCGAACATTATGAATATACATCTATGATTTAATTACCTAATTGATTAATTCAATTAATCTAATTAAAAAAGATGGTTATAAAAAATGTAATCTTTTTTTTTCACTGCATAAAGTCTTCCACTGCGTCTGACTGTAAATTCAAAAAGGGGCTGCACCGATTGCATTTTGGCTATTAATTACAAGAACATAATATTACGTTATAGTAAATAATTCAGGATCCTGTTATCAATAGCTGGAATCCTAAAATTTTCGGATTAAGCCTAAAAATTACCAACTCTTAATGGTTAAAGTCTTAACAGTTCTGTGATCATTATTCATTTCTTTTTTGTTTTATAGTTTACTAAATGTAGGTAGAAAAGAGAGTGTAATCAACCAATTTTTCTTCATTCCTTATGAGCCAATCGAGCTCTTTTTCGGAGAGTCTAAGAGCTCTTATTATCTTCTCCCTTTTATAACAACATTATTAATTGAAGTTGATAAAAGTAGTTGTAAGTGTATATGTGGCAAAAAAATATTTTTTCTTTCTTGCTTATATTTCAGATGACCCAAGAATAGAGTTTGTCCAGTATCAAGCTGCGATTTACGACAAAAAGTTAGACTACGATGGATACACAAGTGACATTGTATTCCAAAAGACAAATGGAAAATGGCTGATGGATAAGCCCTTGCGTAGGCTACATAAATTAGCAATCATGTTTTAATTTTAATTTTAATATAAATTCGGGTTTATGATATTATTTTATAATATTGTAAAAATTATTTTGTTACATAAAGCACCTATCTACTAAAGTTATATATGGACAAAATAATTTTATTACATTTTTAATTAAATAAATTGCATTAAAAAAAGTATTTATTTTTCAAAACTTATGAATGCGAATAGCGGTAGTTTTTAGTCGAGAATGCGGGACATTTTATTTTCATCATATTCATCATGGAATTCACATGAATTAAATCGCGAGTGAAAACGACTATGACGCTTTTCAAGTTTCTCAAGTTGCTAAAAATACATAGACTCCAGGTGGTTATAGGATTCATCAGAAATAGTGGTATTTGTAGCGATGGTCACCACGCAGGCTTCTTCTGGCCTCTTGTGAATAACAACAAAATAGCTGTCACCTTTCATTATTTTCACCCTGGCTGGTTCCGATATTGGACCTTCTAGGTCTTTTTTATACGCTAATATTCGTATCTCGTAAAGTGTGTTGTATTTCACGTTATAGATTTTAGCCTTTCGAGTATCTACATTATAGACTATCTCCTCCCGCGGTTCTCCTTTGGGCGCTTTAACTTTATCCATAGGCTGAAAAAATTAGTTTTTAATTAAAAAATAAAGACATACTTGCTACGGTTAATCTCTCTTTTTTAGTATGGTTTATAATACAATATAGTAATAAAGTATTTACCTCTAAAGGTTTACTCTCATAAAGCAATCCTGGCGTCTCTTCCCCATTCAACAAATTTAAATATCCTTGACTGTCTTCTTCGACTTTCCATAGTCTGATCTATAACATAATAATTTTTTAATACAATGAAATTTTACGCTGCAACTTTAACATGTTCAAGTTTTTTAGAATATCAAATTTGACAATGACATTGAAGCTAAAAGAAACCTCTATTCCAAATTTTATCAAAATCAGTTCAGCTATATTATATTGTTCGTTGAAAATGTTTGCTCATTAACATAAATGAAAGACAAAGAAAACAAACAACCTAAACTCAAGACCAAATACAACAGTGGTCTTATCGCTTTTAGCAATTTCTTCCCGACAACCTTTGGTAATAACCTAATAACTGATCGAAGCTCACCTTATAGCCAAGAATTGGATCACTGTCGAAGGTGTTCACTCCTGTCCATTTTATAAAGAAACCAACTGGATCCAAGGCTGACACGCTGAATATCTTTGGTACTCCTATTTCATAAGCACTAACGATTATCCTACTTAAATATAAAATAAATAATACGCGTTTCATGATGTAATGTCTAGAACTGTCGGTATGATAATGAGCAGGATTAATATTTCCTACCAATTTCCGGTGACCGCCAATATTTATAACATATAAAGCATTGAAACCCGTTTATATATAAACGTAAGACAATTTAAAAAAGTTCAATTTGGTTATTAAACATCAAATAGTTAATTGCATCGCCCTGTTCGTCAGGCGGACGAACGGTGCTTCAAAAATGGTACCTTGTGATGATAACGTAATTTACTTTTAAATTCCTCTAAGCTTTAATAATACTGATGATTCAGCTGTAGGATATTAGATTTTTAAAATAACATTTAGTTAAGAAAATTTATGATTGCTTAAACGCGATATGGCCGCCTCTTTGAGGGTTAGGGTTGGGTTTGGGCGAAGTTACTTTTTTAGATTCATTCAAACCACCAGTATTTCTTATTATACGTATATTTACCAACGTAGAGTGACTCGACACAATTTTTGTTTTTAATGTAATGTCTTTTTCGCCAACCTGGCTAAAATTTTGACAGATTCCAATTTCACGTAGATACAACACTAAAATTTTGACAGATTCCAATTTCACGTGGAGACCGATAGAAACGATAGAGGCCCATAAAATAATAACACTCAGCACTATGCCGTCAACTGTAAGCTATCCAACTGAAAGCAACTAAAAATACATAGTCTCCAAGTGATAATACGATTCATCAGAAATAGTTGTATTTGTAGCGATGGACACCACGCAGTCTTCGTCCGGCCTCTTGTGAATAAGAACAAAATATTTGTCGCCTTTCATTATTTTTACCCTGGCTGGTTCTGACATCGGACCTTCTTGGTCATTTTTATACGCTAATATACGTATCTCGTATAGTGTGTTGTATTTCACATTATAGATTTTAGCCTTTTCAGTAGATACATCGTTTATTATCACCTCACGTGGTTGTCCTTTGGGTGGTTTAACTTTATCCACCGGCTGTAAAAATTAAAACTTCATTCATATAAAAGACTTCGATTAGACTGATTGAAATGTCGAACCCCTTAATCCCTTATCCCTTCTTTATTATGGTCAATCATGCAAAAGTTACCTCTAACGGCCTGTCCTCTAAAAGTAATCCTGGCATCTCTTCCCCATTCACCAATTTTAAATACCCTTGACTGTCCACTTTGACTTCCCACAGTCTGATCTAAAACAAAATATTTTTTTTACAGAATTTTTTAATTTCACAACGTCTTCAACATGATCAAATCTTAATATACACATATAAATCTCGTGTCACAATGTTTGTCCTCAATGGACTCCTAAACCACTTAACCGATTATAATAATATTCGCACACCATGTGCAGTTCGATGCAACTTGAGAGATAGGATAGTTTTTAAGAAAAAAAACGTGAACATGTAGGTACCACGGGCGAAGCCGGGGCGAACCGCTAGTTTTCTTTAATATCAAATTTGACACTGTCATTGAATAAAATAAAAATCTCCAAAGAAGATTTTAAATTTAGTGAAAATCAATTCAGTTCATTCAATTCAACGAACGCCTGAAATTTGGTTAAAATACATCCTTATGTATTAATTATAGCTATCCACCCGCGGCTTCGCCCGCGCTTTCAAAGAAAACCCGGCATAGTTCCCGTTCCCGTGGGATTTCCGGGATAAAACCTATTCTATGTGTTAATCCAAGTTACCCTCTATATGTGTGCTCATTTTCATTGTAATCGTTTCAGTAGTATTTGCGTGAAAGGGTAACAAACACACACACATCCTCACAAACTTTAGAATGATAAAGCAAAACTAAGAAACTATTCTTAAAACTAAATAGAACTGGCAGTCTTATCACTCTTATCATTATGCGATTTCTTTCTTTGGTAATAGAGAACCTTAATTAATTAGCTCACCTTATAACCAAGAACTGGGTCTCGGTTGATGCTGCTCACAACTGTCCACTTTATAAAGAATCCTACTGGATCCAAGGCTGACACACTGATTATCTTTGGTACTCCTATTTCATAAGCACTTACGATTATCCTACTTAAATATAAAATTAATAATACGCGTTTCATGATGTAATGTCTAGAACTGTCGGTGTGATAATGAGCAGGATTAATATTTCCTACCAATTTCCGGTGACCGCCAATATTTATAACATATAAAGCATTGAAACCCGTTTATATATAGGCATAACATAATTTACAATATTATGTCAATTTGGTTTTTACACATCAAATAGTTAATCGGATCGAGACCCTTCGCATTCGAGGTGTTAGGGTAGTCGTATCGTAAGATAGAAATGAATACGTAAATATGAAATTTTTCCTTCAATTAGCCTGCGGAGATGTATGTGCTTAGACACGACACGCCTCGTGTGTACCTAAACGTTGTCCTAGTATCTCATAAACAAATTCTTTATTTCAGATACCATATGCCAAGTACGTGAAAAATAAAATTATTGAGTTCAATATCCTCTTTAATAAACAGAATAGCATCGCTTACAAACATTCAATATATTCTGAATATATCAACTATTTTTCTTTCTATTCATTATTCTTAAATTAAAAATATAATTAACCGTCGTTTCTTTTCCATTTCATCAGAGTTATTTCGTTCGAGTAAATTTTGTTTCTTTTAAAAAAACGAATTATAGATGTGTGGATATGTTTCTTTTTCTTTCCCTGCCACTGCATCTGTACGTACTGATATTTGACATCCAGTCAGAGTCCTTGTTACTGAACTGAAATAATCTGCATAATCTAACAATTTAATCCTCATAGGTTCTGACAGAGGTCCGTTAACGTCAATTTTAAAGGCAAGAACTCGTATTTCGTAAAGCGTGTTATATTTAACATCAACGATGGCGTTCTTTGAATCAGCGTCGACGATAATTTCTCTCATGTCTGCATTAGTATTGTTTATTCTGAAATCCTGTAAAAAGATGATAATTTTTTAACGCTACATAGCTACATTGGTAGTGATTGTATTTTTTAGGTACTTCTTTATCAATCATTGAGTATATTGCATTTAAGAGATCTTGGGTAAAACTAGTAAAGTGTCTCATAGGAACAGTCATAGCTCTGACTCTGTTTTAGTTTTCTTCAACAAAGTTTGATAGAGATCCAGATATATTTAACTAAAAATAACATATAATTGTAATTTTGTTTACTTTGCAACTCAGTGAACATACTGTATAAGTATTGATAATAATGCACTTTTTGATAACATTAACGGAAACTAGAACAAAACATCACAGTCAATAGCAATCGTGAATAATTTATGTTTTACTTGCTTCTGAGTTTCATCACAGTATGCTATAAAATAATCAGCTCTATATAGCTCTAAGCCGTATATAGCCCTGTGATAGTCAAGTCTCAAGTTTATTAATTTCAGTAGGATAAGTGGTTATTCAGATATTATTACCTGTAACGCTTTATCGTTCCTTACTAATGCTGGAAATTCATCTGCGTTTATTAGCTCTGCTTGAGTCTCCGATGACTCTGGTACCTTAGATAGTATTATCTGAAATACCACAATTGGGTATGTTGAGGTTTGTGTTTGTTAATAATAGAATTATGGACTAAAGGTAAAGGTTATTGAAGGTAAAATGGAATCCCAAGATTCTTATCTGTCCTTTATTTCTTCACAGGTTGTCGTTAGGGTGTCAGGTTAGAGCTATTACGCACTGTCGACCAGTCGCCGGCGACTCAGTCTCTCGGCGACCAAAACAGAGAAACTAGGGGCAGGAAACCAAGCCGAGCGACAGTATTATAAGTACATTCGTGCAGAATCCGGTCATACAAGAGTCGCTACGACAGTTGCTTGCAGTGTGAACGCTCCCATTTGAAGCCGTGCTTTTATTGGTCGCCAGCGACCGCCAGTCGCCTGTGCGTCGCCACAACGCGGCGAGTCGCCGAGTCGCCTGGACGACTGACGACTAAGTGCGCAAGCCCCTATTTAAACTATAGTAAGTCACAGTCGCCGGCGACTGAGTCGCCAGCGACTGCAGGTCGACAGTGCGTAATAGCTCTTAATCTATGATCAAATGAAATTTAGAAACAACTGTAAAAGCACAGAATACATAATAGTAGCTAAATGCTACAGAACGGACACTCTCCGCCTCCCGCCAAAATTAAATACCTCACCCCGCACGATCAGTCTAAAATGGTCCACATTTTTCTACAGGGACGATACGCAACGAAGATTGACAACATTAATCAAATTGACTTAAAGTAATTTTATTATTTTGGATTTGTGATTATCGTTTTTTGTAGAAAATGGTTAGATATTGTGCTGTTTACGGATGTATTTCATCAGAAAAACGCGAACTTTTTTACGCTAGTCACAAATGTGCCAACCATAAAGCGTTAACCTAACACACACATTTTCAGTCTCTACAGTGTGAATGTCAAAACGATTATTTTGTACGGAGTGTCCGGAGTGTGGTAAAAGGTAAACAAGGTTTCCAAAGACATGATATTATGGTACAAAAGCGTTTCCAACAGCATAATGCAAAATCTTTGATTTGCAAACGTATCAGTGACAATGTCTATCAGATGGACAAACGCACAGACCAATTTCTTACGGATTTTATAAGCTTAATAATTACTTGATTTAGCCTACCTTATAACCAATAACAGGATCATCGTCCCTCTGGCACACTGAGCTCCATTGCACAAACACGCGTGAAGGCTGCATCGCAGTGACAGAAACTTTCTCGGGGGCATCTAAATATCTCTCACTTTCCGCTAAACCTTTCGTACTTGATACCAAAATAAGACTAAGGAATACTCTCAACATGTTAGCAATTAATGCAAATTCTACTAAAGATACTACTAGATTGGGTATTTCAAGAGATAAGCAAATTGTAAATTGTGTTGTAAATGATAGGCGCCCCAATGTCAATTTTCTTGTGTAATTTCATAAATCCTCAATTTCCGTATTATCAAGGTTCAATTAATGACACACTTTTTTTAACTTCACTTTAAAATTGATAAAATCACACTCAATTGACTGCAGTTAAACAATATAGCAAGTATTTATAAATTGATAAGAACATACAGACTAAAACAAAGATAACCTTTGTACAACGTAGTTACAACGAAACAAATAATGATTTTGACTTTAATTTTTTTCCGAAAAAAAATTCTAATAACACGTAAACAAAAATGCTATATGTAATTGTATAGTTGCTTCGAGAGCATTAAAAATTTACAACTAAATCACCTACGAGCATTTTAACTCAGACAAGTAAAAACAAACCAATATAAATTAGACTTGACAAATGTGATATTTGATAATATAAACATCTAGAATCTTAATTATCATCTGTGGTGTCATATTAACTCTCTTCATTCGTATCCTTACCTGATTTTAATCGATAAAAAGTATTGTGAAAGATTTTGTTGATTCGTATCCTGGAGAATATATTATGTGGATTCGAGGGCAAGAAACAAAATATCAGCAAAACATCATCATTTATATCATAACAACATTATATTATTAAATTTACTAAAATTCTCGTCGATACTTTTTAACCGACTTCAAAAAAAAGGAGGAGGTTATCAATTCGGCCGGTATGTTTTTTTTTTTTTTTTTTTTTATGTATTTACACCGATTACTCCGTGGTTTCTGAACCGATTTACGTGATTCTTTTTTTGTTCGATGCGGGATGGTGTCGAATTGGTCCCATAAAAATTTAATTGGGATAGGCCCAGTAGTTTTTATTTTATGAGCATTTTTGTCTGTATTTGTAAATGTTGCAAGTGCATGTTTGAAGTCGGTTGTTTTTAACGCAGTTATTGACTTGTGAATATGAATAGTATTTGAGGGAGACAATAGTTTTGTACATATAAAAGATTATATAAGTGAAGTCCCATGTCCCCAAGTGGGGTAAGGGGCAGATGCATTATGCAGACAGATGTAAAAGATTATTATATAAGATATAAGAAAAGGTAGGGGCACTAGATGAGAGCCCTGCGGCACACCGGTATGTGCAACGTACGTTACAGAAGAAGAGACCAACAACTCCTCCGACTCAGGCTGTTTGTGAAGATATGACTCTAGCCATATTAATAATTGTTCTATAATATCATAATTTGTTGTCTTTTCAAGTAGCGAAATGTCTTAATCAAAAACGTTGGTGAAGTCGGTATATTGCATCAACTTCGCGTCTTTAGTACATTTCAAGACATAGTTTGGTTATAAAAGGATTCGTTGAAGTTGTAAGACCATTCTAGAAAATGAGCTAAAATGTTAGATAAACATAATATCGAGTAACATTTTAATGTTTATGAGAAATAAAATAAAATTAGACAATAAAAGCCACGAATCTATCTACACTAATATTATAAAGCTGAAGAGTTTGTTTGTTTATTTGAACGCGCTAATCTCGGGAACTACTGGTCCGATTTGACAAATTCTATCAGTGTTAGATAACCCATTTATCGAGGAAGGCTATTTCATCTCGCTAAGATCAACGGGAGCGGAGCACTGCGGGTAAAACCGCGAGGCACAGCTAGTCTTAAATTAAATTGTCAACGTGTTTAAAACAAGAAGTGTACAAAGTGAATACTCCAATATAGAAGGGACCTACAGCTGTATATTTCTATTATTAATAATTAACAGCTCTATTAATTTCTTACTTACGTATCTATATGTAGATGTAAAATACGTTGCAAAAAGGTTATCACAGCATACAATTTTATTCTCTTATCGAAGCGGAAAAAGTATAGTAGGTATCATTTTAAAACTATATTATACTCAATGACGTTTTGTTTATACATTTTTATAAAGTCTCATTTATTAGTTTGTTCCCTTAATTTCGTCATTTGTTATTTAATTTAGGACTGAATCGGGTTTCTCAGTTGTAAAAAAATATTTTAGCGTACTTTTTTTATTGATAGAACTAAAAGCATACGTATAGGTTTTTGTCTGGCAGGTCACACATAAAAACAAATTAAAACATATAATATGAGAGGAGCTCATAATTAAAATCGAACGAAAACATCAAAGAAGCATGGATATAATATGGTTATAGTGCCCGACTATAGTGATTAATATCTTTGGAGGAGATAAATAGAAAACAAAAGATCGCGCAAAACTAAATAAAAAACTAAAATTACACGTAGGATGTATGCTAGCAAAAATCATCTAATCACTAGTGACTTGTGATAACAGAGCATGATTCTTCAATATTTCCATCAAGTTCACGGCAAGTTGTAATTCTCTGTCACACATATTTTATTTCTGACTAAGATATTCAATCTTCTGTTAGTGTATATTCTATTCTTCTGTTTGTGTCCGTGTGTCTTCTCTAAAGTTGTTAAAATAGAAACAATGATGATTAAATGCTTATGGATCGTAATGATTCTATCGTGCTCAAATGCAGCTGAAGACGTAAGTTATAATTTGGAAGCCCCCCGGCTGATCAGCGTGACGTCAGTCGAGCCACGAGGGCTATACATCCATTGGAGTAATGTTAGACAGTTAATGCGTGATTCTGTCTTGGGCTTTAAGGTAAGAATTGCTACAGGTTATTCGTACTTTCAATGGTTGAACACTGAATTTATAATATAAAATGAATCGCAAAATGTGTTGGTAATCGCATAACTAGAGAACGGCTGAACCGATTTTGTCAATTCTTTTTTTATAATGAAGACGTAAACAGATTACGTAAACATGTTCCACGGGCGAAGCCGGGGCGGAGCGTACCGCTAGTACTGAATATATCGCCTTTGAAAATTAATAGTAAAGCGAAACTCACAAATTCATACATTTGAGTTTTAAGTGTTAAATTTCACTTTTATATAAACTTCTTTTTTTTTCAATTTAGATACATATTTTCGAGATATCTGAGTCCTCTGCGACAGAAGTAAAATTACTAACAAACAATCACCCAGAAATTGTGAAGAATGACATACCTTTACAGGTGAAAACTCTCTCTATACATTTTTTTAAATATGATAAAATAAATTGACATATCCGTAAAATTTTACCTCCGATTTTTACTTATAAATATTTCATTTTCCAGAAATTCAATTCAAGCAAATTAGATCCGACTATCGAGATTATAACGGGAGTAAGGTTTAAAGCTACTGTTACTGACCTTAAATACAATACTCTTTATGAAGTAAGAGTTCTAGCCTTTAAAAGTGATATGGATGGTCCACTATCAGCACCAATAAGAATAAAAGTATTGAAAGATACAAATTATGATGTTGTTGTAACGAGGACCGTGAATGGGTGTCAGTTTTCAATGCAAACAGAAAACGTACAAATACAAGAAGATGTCTTCCCGTTAATTTACAATTCTTACTTTTAATACCTGAACTCTTAAATATTTAAAGTTTTGTTTATTAGACAAGGACAGGAAGTGTGTGATACTGGTCGGTTACAATAAAAATAATAATAAGTTTTATCATCTTTTTCAAAATGTTTTATTGATAACAATTAATTTGTAAAAATATAAAGCATATAAAATGAAAAAGATGTTTTTTCATTCATAAAAAATCCTTTACAGGTGATAAACAACAAGTATTCGACTTAATCCTAACGTAAATCTAAAGGGCTTTAATTCGTACGTAGTCAATGACCAATGGTTGTGACCACGTCGGCCACCAGGCGTCCATATCTTGCCAGAAATTGAGCATCGCCTTCCGACCTCGATTCCTCCAGGGCTTCAAACGAGACCCTGATGTGTAGATGCCATCTGGGAACTCGGATATTCCACCAGCTGACACCCCTAATGTTGTATAGAACTGAAATGGAAATTGGTATTGGTTGGTTTAGGTCTATTTATAGTAATTTGCATATTTTTTATGTAATTATATTCTTATAACTATTTTATTATAATATAAGAATTCTGGCGATATAAAGCTATTTCATGAGATCCGTCTCCATAACGAACACGTCAAAATAAGAATTATCGAAATCGATGTAGCTGTTCACGCGTGACGCCGTGACTAAGGGAAATAGGGATTCATTATTTCCCTTGGTCATGGCGTTGTAATTTTAATACTAACATAGTTTTAAGGTAACAAGATACTAACAATTATATGGATATTGCAATTATCTGAAATAAATCAAATAAATAAATAGAAATAAATTATTATATTTAGAGATTTACATAATCATCAAACGGAGCCATGCTGGTCCCAGTGTTGAGGAGGTCTCGTGGTAGCGGACAGTCCCGGGGCAGCAGTCCCTGCAGTCCATTTGTTGTGGGCTCCACACGAGCCCATTCTATACCATCCACTGTTAAGGTTATTCGAGCTGCAATAGATTAGATCGTAATCATTTTGGGGTTAAAACATTTTCTTGGGTGGTCAACTGAGCTGGTTTGTCGCCTAATGGTATAGTTATCCTACTACAATATAACGCTACAGATAATATTTACTAGTTCTATTACCATCCCAAAGTATAAAAAATAACCCATGAATATTTACAGAGGAATGCACCATACACAAAATGAGACTGAAAGTGGAACGTCTAAGGTACTTAATTCAGAGCTAATGATTACGAGCCTCATTAATAAACAATGAAAATTGTAATTAAAAAAATAATAATTTTAAATAAACCAAGTCTTCCCTTATTCAAACCTTTCATTCTTATGTCGTTTAAAGTTTGTACTTTATCATATTATGATTATGCGTGATAAGTAAAAATTAATTTTTCTATTTATGTAAATAACGTTACTGTACATATTTTTTATTTGTAGAATATTATGTCTGAAAAAAGGGAAAACATAACTGAACCATTATTTTAAAGAAACTTACTGGGTTCCCACAGTACAGCATAAAGATGGAAGTCGTTAGACCAAGGTGTCTCAGAATATTTGGTTCTGATGAGGTATTGACGGCAGTTGAAATCCATAATTGGTCCTCCATATAGAACCTGAAATTATTGTCATGCATGTTTTTAGTTATCAAGAACAAACAATTGCGTGTGTGCCGAACACACGTGTCAGAAGTGAAACTTCTTTAGCAGGATTCAAACAAATCAAATTTGTCGCCTTACTTCATGTCGTGACGGTATTTCCACGACGCGATTAACAGTAAAATATGGACTTAACATTAAAATGATAATACAATAAAAATATTATTATTTTACTTCAGGAAGTGCTAAGGCGATTGACCATATAGTATTAATAATAATTTATCATCTTTTACTACGATGATGCTATGAATGCTAATCAAGATAATAAATTTGAAAACATAACAACTGTTATTGTTACAACTGTTTTAATAGTTAATTTTACAATGTTATTCATATTTTCTATTGTTGCTGATATAAGTTTACTAGCTGTCTCGGCAAACGCTTTACTCTTATCACTTGGAGGAGAGTGAACAGGTACATTCTAGGGAAGCGCGCTCCATCTAAGCCACATCTCAGCTTACCATCAGGCGAGATCGTGGCCAAGCGCTCCCCTATTGTACAAAAAAAAAACTTGAAAAATGGATGTTGAACGATTCTCCAAATGTTTCGGAGAAATATGGTAAGAAATATTATGACACCAGAATTTTATATACATATATTATAGAGAAGAAAAGAAGAGATAAAAACTAAAATATTTACATAGAAATGATTTAATCGGTGTGCTTGTGTGATAGCGTGCCTATTAAACTAGGCATTAACATTCATCATCTTAGTACATTATCATGTTTAATAATTAATAGCATATAATACCTGATTTCCAATATTGCCAAACATCAATTCACTGTTTCCCCGAGCACCAGCGATCCTTATTATTCCCGATGCATAGTTCATGAACCCGTATTTGTTCAATAAAGGCTCTAACAGGATATCTGAAAGTTCCAATATCACGTTCGCTGCATTACGAGATCTATCAGATCCCTTGCAGGACTTTTGTTTTGTGCGTTGAATATAATCGTGTTTTTTCACTCCTTGCGGGAGGATCTAACTTGTAAAGTTCTTTAAGTATGAGTAGGACAAATATACATATTTGCTTCCTACTTAAAGCTGAGTTCAATAACATTAAAAAATAAATTAGAGATGGATTAGGTTAACGCACAGTACTGTAATTATATTCATTCCTTGCGTTAGGAGATATGTCGGTACTCGTGGAATCGTAGGCCTCGTAGACGCAAGAGAGGGAGGGTAGACGGTGCGGGCGCTGCGTGATTCGGTTTAGTGTTGTCCTAGCATCGATGTGGGAGCTCGCTCTTTTTGGAAATAATACTCGCATATTTAGGTGTTGATTATTTTTTATAAACAATGAGTTCTTTTAAAAGAAAAAAGTGTAAAAAATCTATTTATTTTGGTGAGATTTCTAACAAACTCAAACTCAAACATTTATTTATTCAATTAGACTTCTTCTACAAGCACTTTTGAAACGTCATTACATATTTTTAACATTTACCACCGATTCGGAAAGCAGTATCTACGGAGAAGAACAAAAAATCAAAGCCGGATTATACTGCTGCATCGTCCAGTATAATAAAAATTTTGGAAAATGTTCGGAAAACGAATTTTTACCATATGCGCGCAATGCAAGCAATCAATTTGCTTACCATGTTTAAATGAAAAACACTTTGCATAATTAATAAAACTATTTCAATCGACAACTGACATTCCCATCACTACTTACTACACATATTGAACTATCTTCGGTTGCGGTACGAGATACAATCGATATCTAATTTTTTTTTGGTATTTGTAGTTTATTCAAATGTCATAACTGCGTGCGAACCTAGCAAAATATAAAACAATAGACTATCTTTCATCCACAAAAACTTCAAAGTATATGTCATTGTTTTCTGGAAGATATAAATTATTTTCAAAACTGTATCTTTAGGAGACTGATTAGGTCTCAAACGCACCAAAGGGTTGGTAAGTTTCGAGATCTTTTAGGTCTCCAAAGCACCAGCTGAAAGTTCTTTGATAATGATGGCGCAGTGAACGTGATATATTATATAAAAACAGACATAGCTGTTGATAAACATCCAATAAAAACAGACATTAATGCTGTTAAGTTTTGAAACTCGTGCTTCATTTGTAGAACTACTTATACTGTAATAAAACCAAGAAAGAAAGAAGTGTACGAAATAAATAATATCAGTAAATGCAGTCCCTTGTCCATATGTCATATGCGGCATTGACGATCTGTATTGGCAACAGAAAGATAATTTCTTCATTAAACTCTACTACTTATACTTACCTATAATTATTCAATCTCCATAGTATGACATACTTGTATTAAATTTAAAGGTCACCTGGAAAGATCCAATCGCCTCGAGGTAATTTCGCCCGGACTTCCACGAGACCGTATTTAAAGGACAGCTTTGAAGTCAATCTCCCGCTGATCACTGGAGGCAAAATATTTGCTCCCCAAGCACTTGTAATACATTTCGATGAATATGTTGATCTACTTGTGCAGCTAGAATAAATAATAAAGGATTAACAACAGTCAAGGGAACGGAAAGAAATGATAATGAAATTATAATAGAATTAATAGTGACGCCTTTTTTTTCTACACGGAAATGGAATGAACATTTATAAAGTATATTTTGTTGAAGGATTATCAGTATTGAATGTGTTTCAAAAACTATGAGTACTAGTGCTTGTAGAGATACTGAAGGCTACGATAAAATATGGATAAACTTTGTAAGATTAGTATTATGGGTTTTTTATACTTTCAACATAATTTGATCATGAAATTAGGATAAAAAATATTACTAAAACTCACCCACTTATTAAATCTAGAGTACCAGAGTATATCGAATTATTCGAAAATCCCGGAAAGTTTTGAAGAAGTTGAGGAGCTATTTGTAAATTTCCATTATTAACTGATACTGTTTGGCTTTTCGGTGGGCGTTGGTAGGATACAAACGGATAATCCTGATAAAGTAAACAAAAAAAAAGCTTTTCACTGTTATTGAAAAACAAAACAAACACATTTTGCAAAATTGAATCCACACTATAGAAGTACCTAATAAATATTTGTGCTAAAAATATTCCATAATTCAAGAAGGTGATTTACATTGTTTTATTGATCAATACTAATATTTATTTTTGCTCGTAAAACTTCAGAGCCACTAATGTCTTAATTATTATCAGAACATTTAATCTCATCAAAAATCAGAATAAAATATACTTACTGGTTGTTCTGGCATATACTGTTCGATGTACCACAAATCTTCGTTAAGTCTATCAAAGTTGTCTTCAAATATAACTTGTCCGGCACACGCTTTGCCATCTCTCACTTGTGTCAGAGTACTGCGACATTCTGGAGCTGATGGGTCCACCAGTTCTAAAAGACAAGAATGCTATAATGCTGGTAAATTAAAAAGTTCATATTTGAGAGCGTCATCTTTTATTTTTCCTTTTTTTAGTTTATGACAATGACGATCAGTGGCGGTACGTTCATACAAGCCGAAAAGCCCGGCTTGCCTTAGAAATTTACTAGAAAATACCCATATTCACGTTTGAATATTCGCGCGCAATGAGCAATTCATAATCTGATCCGAATTCAATGAAAACTCACCTACAATATAATATATAATACGCCTAGCATAGAACAATGACGAATTCGAGTAAACTTTTTAATTTCATCCTTCTTCCTATCGGAATAAGGTCGTACCTTTTATTTGGACGTTACAACCTAAATTGGATGGATTATAAACAGTGCGGTGTCTCGCTTGCACGCGTGGGCTTTTACCGGGCTTTGCGCTCATCTCTTCTAACGTATGAAATTTCGTCGGAGTAGATACATACCTAGCTATAGAACTCTATAGCAATTAATATGGGAAAAAAAGCCCGGCTTTAACAGTGTGAAGATAGTTACGATTGCGCGAACGAACGTCGTGAATATTATTGTTAAATTATAGTTTGTTTGAGCGGGTGATTATACTGGTGTAATTTAGGTTAAGTTTTTCGAATTTTGTGGTAAAATAAGTGTCGCGACAGCAGATTGTGTTGTAAGTAAATTGTGATGGTTTGCTTTGTGCTCAGCGGGGGAAAGGTAAAATCATTAAACTTTACTGAAAAACAATTAATTTCTTCATCAAAACCAACTCCCGATTTGTGCATTACCGAAACTAGTAAGTCACATAAACGAAATTTTAATTGTAATGTTTACGAACGATTTCATGAATGAGAATTGCTTAGAAGAAGCCTTTCCCCAGCTGTTGAAACTTGCACATATTTTGGTAGTTACGATTCCTGCTAGTAAATAGTTCTTCCACGGAGCGTGCTTTCTCATCGTTAAATCGTATTCATAGGTATTAGGTACGTATTAATTATTATGAAATACTTGTGTATTTATTTGGCCAAGAACGCCTTTCTGTATTAGGTATCAATAATTGCCATAGAAAAGGAGCTGTTAGGTAATTGAATTCTAAAACAAACACCTACTTTCTATAATTCCGATGTTATAAAATCTTTCCTTCAGAAAGATTGGCGTTTTGAATTAGAATATAAATGATCTGTACAATTTTATTAATAATATAATGTCATACAGTTTTATATAATTTATCGATTTTAATGATAAACGTTTGACTCAACTGTTTGCGGGGGCGCGCGTGAAAATTTAAAAGATTTGATTCGGTATGTAATATTCTTAATATGTTCACGTTTTTTTATAAGTTTTATAACGAACATAATTACACAGTATACCTAGGTAGGTATCTTATTCATGAAAAGGGTACCCATCAAACACTTTGAAAAATTTAAGGGCTTGCCCAGTCCTTACACCCTAGGCACGCCACTGATGACGATAGACTAGTTAGGTACTGTCTTGTAGGAACTTTTATTTCTATTTTTATTTTTATTATCTTTCCGGAGAAAGAAAGATAATAAATCAATGTATTTTTGATGTCTTAGTTTTTGCGTCGTGTGTAATTCTACGTCAGCTGTCGCCCAGGCATTATAGACATTTAGACTTCATTTCCCAGTTCACATCTGATATACGACATATAGCGGGTAAGGACAATGTCGTTGCTGATACCCTGTCGCGGATCGAGGAACTGGGAGCGCCTGTCGACCTCGAGACTTTAGCCAAGGCCCAGGCTGCGGACAACGAGCTTTCTAAGTTACTAGAAGAGGGTTCATCATTGCGCCTGGAGAAACTACACATACCTGGAAGTCGTAGTCGTACTGCGACGTAAGTACGCCGACTTCCAGACCATATGTACCCAAATTTTTCAGGAAGCAGGTCTTCGACAGCCTGCACTCACTCAGCCACCCTGGCGCTAATGCATCGGCTAAATTAGTTGCTGAGCGATACGTATGGCCAGGAGTGCGCAAGGACTGCAGAGAGTTTGCACGAGCCTGCATCCCATGTCAACGTGCCAAGGTAACACGCCACGTGACTGCTCCATTAGGTACGTTCAATTTACCCAGGGCACGGTTTAAACACATCCACATTGACCTTGTGGGACCCCTTCCTCCCTCCAATGGTTACCGGTATTGTTGATGATGGTAGATAGGTTTACTCGTTGGCCAGAAGCAATACCGATCGAGGACATCACAGCGGAGACAGTTGCCAAAGCCTTGCTCTCGGGCTGGATAGCTCGATTCGGCTGCCCTACAAATATTACAACCGACCGTGGTCGTCAGTTCGAGTCGGCGCTATTCCAAAGTTTGTCCAAGATAGCCGCATTCGAACATAAGCATACAACTGCTTACCATCTAGCATGCAACGGGCTGGTGGAACGTTTCCATCGACAACTCAAAGCCGCTATCGTATGTCATGGGAATGAGGGATGGACCGAGTCTTTACCATGGGTGCTGTTAGGCATTCGAACAGCTATTAAAGAAGATCTCCAGTCTTCATCGGCTGAGTTGGTATACGGCGAACCTCTGAGGTTACCGGGTGAATTTTTTAACCCCATCACAGTAGGTACTACCGATACTTCTGATTTCATAGCTCGCATCAGAAATTTTGCCAGACAGCTGCAGCCATTTTTTTTTTTTTTTTTCAAGTGGGGAAATCTTGCCTAAGATACCCACGGCTCCCGGGGAAGGAGCCGTGGGTTATGTCGGATTCCTACCGACTAAAACCCCACCGTGTACCAACGCGCTGCTTTAGACGGGATGCGGGTACACATTCGCAATCTTCCGCATGTCCCGCCCAGCAGTTGCCCGTTTCCAGGCCCTCCGCCACTTGCCCGTTTCCAGGCCCTCCACCAAATGCCCACCCCGGGGTGGCGCAAGCTGTACACGAGCTCACGCCACCTGCTCGCCGATGATGGATTGTTCCCCGTTCCATCATCGGCGTTCCCCAAACCCTCGACCCCAGCACCGACCGGCCGAAGGGCGCGCGCCGAAAGGCCCTCCGAAACGTGATTCACGCGTCGAAGGACCCTCCGGCGCACTTTTATAGAGGTTTCCCTCGCAGCCCCCACCTCACACCAGAGGTGGCGGCCCTCGGTCCGGCCCCACGGACCGGATTACGAGTTGGCAGACGGCTGTCTCAGGACAGCCGCCGCCCTACACCCACCTACAGGAGTCACCGCGTGTCACAAAAGTGACGCATCGGGATCCCGCCCCCTGTTTTGTTGGTAGTTAGACTACCAACAAAAAACAACGCGCGCGGCCTCTGGCCGCCATCCACCGCCGCAAAGCGCAGCCCCCTGCCAGTCGGTCGGAACGAGACCCATACGAGCCCCGATCGACCTTCCAACCCCGTTTTGCCCAGCCAAATTGCCAGGCCGCGACCACTAGCCGCCATCCCTCCACCTTCCTTCCTCCACAGTACCATTATTAAAATTAATTATTACTAGTATTAAAATAAACTCACCTTCAACAGTAAATGAAAGGTTAGTTTGAAAATAGCCCTTTCTATTGCTGACCACATAAACGTTATAATTGATGACGTCATTAGGTCTAAGGCCTATATTGAGGTCTTCAAACACCCATTTTCCATGTTTTGGCGCTGTGATTTCTCCCGATATTCGACCAATAACGTCTTCTTCATTTAGAAACCCTTGGAATCCAAATAGTGATAGTGAAGAATCATCTAAAAAGAGAGTTACATATTATTAGTCTTTTAAACAACTTCAAAAAAGGAAGAACTTTTCAATTCCTATGTTCACTAATGTGAGTTGGTACTTCTAAAGTGGTCCGATTTCAAGATCTGACGAGATTTTTGTTTATTCTCAATACCTGAAGGAAATGGGCAGTTGGTCTAAAAATTAATGGGTTAATCCTTAAATATGCGTATTCAATTAACTCGTCTTCAAGGTGATATACAGTTAGGAAACTAAGCCCCTGCGATGAAATTATGACATAAGCACTATTATAGCTATAGGGCTGTTACCTTTTTGATATTTAACCGACTTCAAAAATAAAGGAGGAGGTTATCAATTCGGCCTGTATATTTCTGTTTGCTTTTTTTTCACAGATGATTTTGTGGTAATTTTGAGATTAAAACCCGTTAAAATACAAAAATGGTGTACTATGTACCTAAATATGAATTTACAAGAAGAAACAATCCGAATAAATATACCTTGTAAAAGTAAATACTTTTTTTCAGTGCTATATTTCGAAATCTTGTTTTGTTATGGACGCCGAAGGCTATTTAATGTACCTAAATTATTTATAATGCTTGATATTTGTTAACCGACTTCAAAAAAAAGGAGGAGGCTATCAATTCGGCCGGTATGTTTTTTTTTTTTTTTTTTTTTATATGTATGTACACTGATTACTCCGAGGTTTCTGAACCGATTTAAGTGATTCTTTTTTTGTTCGATGCGGGATGGTGTCGAATTGGTCCCATAAAAATTTTATTCGGATAGGCCCAGTAGTTTTTATTTTATAAGCATTTTTGTCTGTATTTGTAAATGTTGCAAGTGCAAGTTTGAAGTCGGTTGTTTTTAACGCAGTTATCACTTGTATGATACATGTATTCAATAATAATTATTTTAAACCAGAATTAACAATACTTGTTTGTTGGTATACCTACTAAATTATTTTTAAAACGATAAATTAAATTAAATTAAAAAACACAAAATATGCAAAAATAAATTAAAATTATTATTATACGAGCATAGAACCCCTTTTTGTTTTAGGATGAAAAAGAAAATAGTTTTTCAAACTCAAACTCAAACATTTATTTATTCAATTAGACTTCTTCGAGAAGCACTTTTGAAACGTCAATACATATTTTTACATTTACCACCGATTCGGAAAGCAGTATCTATTTAGAAGAACCGGCAAGAAACTCCATAGTTGCTCTTTTAAATCATATCAGTATTACAATTTAATTTTACAAAATATGTAACTGTATATTATCATAATATGCCAGAGAACTGTCCTGTGGTTTTTACGCGACAACCCTCCATGGGTTTTTATCTTCCATATATTCCTTAATGCTGTAATAGGCTCTCTGAACTAATACGTTTTTTACATAATTTTTAAATTTAGCACTACTAAACTCTTTGATACTATGAGGAATTCTGTTGTAAAAAAGTATACCTTGGCCCATAAATGAGTTTTTAACTTTCGCTAACCGATAAAATGGCATTTCAATTTTATTTCTGTTCCTTGTGCCATAACAGTGTCTATCTCCTACTCTTGTGTGTAAGTCTGCGTTTTTGTGTACATATAAAATGTTATTAAATATATACTGTGATGGTACAGTGAGGATACCAGTATTCTTAAAGAGATCTCTTAGTGAGTCCCTAGCACGTAAATTATATATAGAGCGTATGGCTCTTTTCTGTAATATAAATATAGTTTCTATATCTGCAGCCCTGCCCCATAGCAGAATTCCATAGGACATAATGCTATGAAAGTAGCTAAAATAAACCAATCTAGCCGTGTCTTCATCGGTGAGATGCCTTATTCTTCGAACTGCATATGCAGCTGAACTAAGCTTAGCAGCGGTGGTGGCAACATGGGGCCCCCATTGTAGCTTCTCATCTAGTGTCAAACCAAGAAAAACAGTAGAATCCACAGGGTATAATACCTCCCCGTTTAAAATAATATCCCTTTTCACCTTTTTTACATTTGGAAGGATAAATTCTACACAATTTGTTTTTTTTGCATTTAATAATAAATTATTAGCATTGAACCAATTGGATATGCGTAAAAGAGCAGAGTTTACTTCGTCAACATTTGTGTCATGTCTATCCACATTAAATATTAATGAGGTATCATCTGCAAACAGTACTATTTCACACATATCCTGCAAATAATAAGGTAGGTCATTAATATACACTAAGAACAAAAACGGTCCTAAGATAGATCCCTGCGGAACACCTATGTTAATCGACGCACCGCGAGATTTCTCTCCATTAACAACAACGGTTTGTACCCTGTTCTGAAGATATGAAGCTATGAGGTCCTGAGCTAAACCTTTAATACCATAAAAATTTAGTTTCCGTAATAGAGTGGAATGTTCTACACAGTCAAAAGCCTTAGAAAGGTCGCAGAATATCCCTAAAGCATTCTTTGAATTTTCCCATGCTTTTATATGTGACAAAAGAGCTATTCCCGCATCAGTGGTAGAGCGCCCCTTTGTGAAACCAAACTGTTTGGCGTGCAGTAAACCATTTGATACAAAATGACTACATAATTGGTTTAAAATTAATTTCTCGAAGACTTTGCTCAAAGTTGGTAAAATGGAAATTGGCCTATAGTTATTACAGTCTTCTTGGTCACCACTTTTAAATAAAGGAATAACTTTACTTAACTTTAATAAATCAGGGAATATACCACAGTCACAACATTGATTAAATATAAACGCTAAATGGTTGGCAATGTTTTCTATAATATTATTTACTAAATTTACAGACATTCCCCAGAGATCACATGTTTTTTTTAAGTTTAATGTTTTAAAAGTTTTAACAATTTCCTTTGCAGTCACATGTCGCAATTCAAATAATACATTACACTCAGCAACATGGTCCCTCAAGTAGGACTCAGCAAGCGCTGATGACGAATTTAATTTTTCGGTAATACTAGCAGGGACACTACTAAAAAAATCTTCAAAAGCAAGCGCAACATCAGCACTTTTGTCAATGACCCTACCAGCATTTACAAGTTTTATGGTACTATTTGATTGGCTTTTACCCATTTCACCATTAATAATTGCCCAAACCGTTTTAACTTTGTTATCAGAGTTGCGTATTTTATCTCTGACATACAAGCACTTGGCAGTGAAACAAACTTTTTTAAAAGTTTTTGAATAATTTCTAACATAACTAAGAAATGACAAGTCTTTGTTATATTGCTTCATGCCATATAACTCATATAAAACGTTCCTGCATCTGTGTATACTAGGTGTTGCCCATTGGCTAAATGGTAAATCCTTGGTAATACTTAATGATTTTTCTTTAAAGATTTTTTCAAACTCATTATGAATTAAATTAAAAAGATTTGTAAACATTTCACAAGGATTATTATGGAAGGATTGATGTTTCAGGCCAGGCAATTTATTATTAATATTATCTCTAAATTTATGAATGCCTTTTTTAGTTATAGGCCTAACATTAATTCTTTTAAATGTAGGTATGTAATCCCATTCAAAAACTACTTTCTGGCCACAGTGATCCGAAGTCAGTGTATTGAGAATACTTTTTTCTAAACAGTTGCAATCACAGTAAACATTAGAATACAAGTTGCAGAACTAGGTGTAATTCGTGTGGGTTCATCAAAAAGTTTGTGTAAATTAAATGATTGAAATAAATTAACTATTCGTGTTGCCGTTTTTGTGTGTGAAAGTAAATCAATATTAAAATCTCCACATACTATAACCTTCTTTTCACTTCTGCTCAAACGCTTTAATATTTCTTCCATGACTGTCTCAAACATATTATAGTCACTGGAAGGAGGTCTATAAACGCAAACAATAATGTAACGCTCAAGTTCAACACAGGACAGTTCAATGGTGCGTTCTACAGAAAGACTAACAATGTCAGTTCGTTCTTTGCTTTTTACACTTTTGTGTACTAAAATAAGAGAACCTCCATGAATAGCATGTTTCCTAAAGTATATACTTTTTAACTCATAATTATCAATATTTATTAACAACTGACATTGTTTAAGCCAATGTTCCGTTACACAAAAAACTTTAATACTATAATGATTTAAGAATAATTCTATTTCTAATAATTTGCTAGCCAAGCCTTGAATATTTTGATGTACAATGGAAAAAGGCTGCTTAGCTGTTGTCTTATATACTAGTTTAAATCTAGCTTAGGGCTAAATTTTCTGTCAACACTTAACCTAGGTTGGTGTATATAATTACTACTACATAAAATTATAGTAGATCGATGGTCTGATACAGAACATGTACCAGACTGGTTAATAATTTTATATGCTATTAACATAGCAAGTTCTCTCTTATATCTAAATGGCAGATACACTGTATTCCTTGTCAAACAAAAAGATTTTATACAGGAATTTATGTCAAAATATATAAATGCATCACTATGATGATTTGTTAAGTTATACAATTTCAAGTTAATATTATAGATAAACCTATATTGATTTTGTGTCAAACCAGGCAAATATCGTATAGGAGGTAGCAACGTTGACAAGAGAGAATTTTAGTATAATTGGTTCTTTGATATGCTGTTCCTCTTGCTATTTCGGTTATAGTCCGGGCTGTCTGGCTGGCCGCAGTGGTTGCGTTTATTAGTGCGCATCTTATCTGCACAGGAAAATATCCTTAATTTAAAGTCATTTTTTAACGCGTAATTTTTAATCTTTTGACTTTAGATAGATCCATTAGACATACATTTTTATTGCAAGACGTTTTTTTCGTTGTTAAATAGGTGCCAGACGCAATTTTTATTTCAAAATAATTAAAATATCATCGAAATAAGTGAAATTCCATCAACATGAGTCCACGTGAAGGATAAGTAATCACTGTGTTACTTATACTATATATAATATTCATATTCATATTTACAATTTTTTTGCAACAATCTACCATGGTGCCTCCTTTTCCCAACGAACCTCAAATAGGACGTTAAATGTAAACTTGATAAAAACCAAATACATATCATCAAATTCATATTAATACCCAAAAGTGTAATAAATATGAAAGCATCTATTAAAAATATTAGTTTACTAATTATTTAATATAAGTATTAAAAAAGGATAATATAATATAAGTAATAAAGTTATTAGTTACTTATCTTTTAAGCGGACTCATGTTGATGTAATTTCACTTATTTCGATGACATTTTAATTATTTTAAATAAAAAATTGCGTATGGCACCCATTTAACAACGAATAAAACGTCTTGCAATAAAAAAAATATGTCTGATGGATCTATCTAAAGGCAAAAGATAAAAATTACGCGTTAAAAAATGACTAAAGTTAAGTATATCTTCCTGTGCAGATAAGATGCGCACTAATAAACGCAACCACTACCGCCAGCCAGACAGCCCGGACTCTAACCGAAATAGCAAGAGAAACAGCATATCAAAAACCCAACTATACTAAAATGACTTTTTTTAAAACGTTGGTAGCTCCCGTACCAATATGGTAATGTCAAAGGGTAATGTACACAACATAAATTTACATTTTGTCTCGCCACTAATTTTTAACATTTTTTGAAATCCTATATCAATGTCATGTTTTTTTTAAATTAAAACTATCTCCGTATAATATAATAACAATATTATTTTCATTAAAACTAAAATTATCTAATGAATTCATGATATATGTAAATGAACTATTAGGAGTGCAAAAATTAGTTACTCTATGCCCTAAGTTGTTAAGCAAAGCGCCAAAACCCTGACCTATATTATCTGACAACACAATAATTTCCTGCATGGAAAGATGTTTTGTTTTACTAGATGAAATTGTTGCCGTTGGTTGAATACTATGTATGTCAGTGCAGTCAAAGGGCTGGGGCGACGGTTGCTCCTTGTCACTTATGGAACACTGACATACATAGTTATTGGTCAGAGACTCGAAGCGATCCATGTTTTCATTGCTTAACTTTATTAAGTAATCTGCCTCTTTTATGTGTTCATTAATTTGTAACTGGGCAGCAGAATATTTTTGTTTGAGGTCATTCAATGTATCATTTAATGAGTCTATTTTCTCCTTAAGTTCACTAGTTTCTACTTCATATATCATTTTATAATGTTCTAAGTCTCTATGATATCTATCTAACTCTTTCAAAAGGCTATTATTTTTATTTTGCAATTGTGCTACATTTTTTAATGAAAATCTATTTATAATAACTGATTTAGTGCGTTTAATAATAGGTTTAATTTAAGATATTTTTTTAACCTTCCGTGCACCATGTGGGGTTTAATACACCCCAGCCATACAAAAAATCTTTGTATCTTTTCCAAACATTGTGCGAAAGTCTTGAAACCTCGTGTAGCTGGAGTTGCGACCTTGCCAGACCTTTTTGCAACATTGGTTTAGTAATAGCGTCGCAGACGCGGTAAACGGACGCCGTCAAAGTGCAGCTGGGTGTCGGAAACCCCACGTAGTTCGGGACGTCCACTAAAAGGTGAGCAGTTTGGTGTGATAAAATACGACTATCTTTATATAAATATTTATTTAATTTGCTTTTTTATTATTTAAAATTATCTGAAATTGTTTCTAGGGCTCATTATGGCTCATCACATGAATGAAAATGCAATAATATCCGCACTTATGGAAGAAAATGATAGCGATACGGATGAGCTGTTTCTACCTGGAAGTGAAGATGACTCGGATCACTTGAGCATTCAGTCTAAAAGTGAAAGTGAAGAGGAAGTACAGGATATTAATTTTAAGCTATTCCATAGCTTCTATCGCGGGCCTTGAGCGCGGGGACCGAATCCAGAAATTCCGTAACGAAAAACCTCACGCTCCCCACTCCGACGGGCACGGAGGTGTGGCTTGAAGGCATAGCATGCAATGCATGCATGCATGCATGCAGTCCCCGGGTGCCACACGTCTTTTTTTTTCTTAAAGTCTAACCCATAGAACATAGTCTTATTTTAGTTGGTAAAAAGTACCATTTCTGTTACATAGCCTAAAGATATAATAAATGTTTATAATATTTGATAAATTTATTTTATTTTTAACCTCTTATAGTCAAGGGATAATAATAATATACACATTTCAAATTTACAATAAATACTAGCTATAAAAACGTGGAAAGATTATTGGGTCCAGGAAACCCCACGTAGTGCAGGACGTAACTTTTATCCACGTGGTTCACGGAAGGTTAATTTGTTGTGTGAATTTAACTTGATTTTTCTATTGTTTTCAAAGCCACTTAACTGTCCACATTCAAGCAGTTCACCATAAAGACTGTTGGATGAATTGCATAGCCACTTGGAGTTATCCTCCTGAACCTCCATTAAACTGCATTCCAGTTCAACGATACGACTGAGAGCCTTCTCGTGGTCATTGGAACACTGTTGGAAGCTGTCAACAATATCTTGAAGGGCTGTGCATTTGTTTTGGCTGTCCATATATTGAGTGTGGAGTTCAGCTAGCTCGGCCTTCAGACTAGTATTCTTTTTTATTATTTGCTGGATTTCCACCTCATGTTCCTCTCTCTCCAGCAAGAGTTGTTCACACAGAGATTGAGAAGCCTTTAAGTCCTGTAATGTGGCCTTTAGTTTGTTTTCCATATCTTTGGCCACTGCCTTGCGGGTCAGCATTTTGTTATTTTAGTTGCTGAAACAGGTGAAATAGATGTTAAAAAGTGTATAATACAATGATACATATATATACATATATATACATATATATACATATGATACAGTGATAGAATTAGAACAATTTTTACTTGTGTTACATAGGCTTATGGTTCAATTATCAGAAAAGAGTAGATAGTGATAAGATAAAGTTTTGTATTAGAACTGAAGTATATTTTGTCTGGAGCTATTAGTTTTTGTCCTCTAAATTGCTTCCAACTTGTCAAGCAAAGTGAGACGATAACTATGCGCTCATGTATTTATTGTGACGTTACTCATAAAATATGAGTAAGTAGTGTTATTAGTTTTAATGAATGTGAATGTTGTGTGTATCTTTAAATAAGTTAAATTAAAACTAGTACTCCCCTGGTTTATCCAAGAAGAAATTCGAATTTGAATTTCCGTTGCCGTTGACAAACTTGACATCCACGTTATACAAAACGCAGCTTTAGTCACGTAATTATACGTATTTCACATTAAATAACACTTGTACGTTGATTAGATAGTTTACTATTAATAATTTATACTTAGACTACAAGCCCGCATAGGAAAAAAATATGGGTCAAATGAACCACCAGGGGACATATCTAGAACGATAGAAGAGCATAAAATAATAAGATTCATCACTATGCCGTCACTTGTAAGCTGTCCAACTGAGTGCAGATGAGAATTGAAAAGTACAGGTAGACTCGGTGGACATGTCCAAAAATGTATGAACCAAAAACCCAGAATCGACAGGAATGAAATGTGTACCAATGGATTGGCATTGAAGTATAATATAATATTACCGAGGGGGCAACTCTGAAATCGTTATAGTATAGGAGCTAGAAGCAAAATAAAATTACTAAGAAATTCGTTAAAAACATAGTATAAATAAGTTTACGTTATTTTGTGGCTTAATATGACGTTGTTATAATGTTGTTTCACTTGTGTTACACATGATAATTATCATATTATTATTTTACAAGCAACTAAACAAAAACGTTAAAGCAAAACAGAACAAAAACTCTCGATTTTGTAGTTTTTTCTTTTAGCTCATAGATACTACGGTTGTTATCGTAGTTCATGTATTATTATTTATTGTTAATTCTATGGCTAAGGATTGAAAAAAAAACTGTATAGTATAGGAGCTAAGAGCCAAAAAACAAAGTAAAAAATCGTTTGAAAATAATAAAATAGGTTATGTTGTGGATTAGAATATCGTTGTTATTCATTTATTATTTTTATAATTAAGTCTTATTTTGATAAGTTTTAATGATATTATAATTACCTATAATAACAACTACATTCAAATCTACAACAACTTGTGTTACACATCAATGTACAAGCAAAAGCAATTAAATAATTAAAAATTGAAATTATAATAACAACGATAATCTCATCCACAACGTATTTATTTTTTATTCAGTTTTATTGGCTCTTAACTCTTGTACTATACCTATTATTATTTTTTATTTCCAACCCTTAGCCACAGAATTAAGTACCAATAATACATACAGTAGGTACTAAAGCAATTGTAGTAACTTGAGCCAAAAGAAAAAACTACAAAAAACGGAGTTTTTGTTATGTTGTGATTGAACATGATGACTGATGTTATTATGTTGCTGTTGCTTTTAAAATGTGTTGATGATAATTATTATCATGGATAACACAAGTGATACAACATTATTACAACGTCATATTAAGCTACAACATGACGTAAACTCATATTTAATTTTTTTAAACGAATTTCTTACTTATTTTATTTTGCTCCTAGCTCCTATACTATAACGATTTCAGCGTTACCACTTCAGCTACATTATATTATATTTAATTATCAATCCATTGGTACACATTTCATTCCTGTCGATTCTGGGTCATTTTTTGGACATCACCTTTTGGTCATATATTTTTGTACGGCATTCTTAACCATCGATAGATCCATTAAAAATAATAAGAAACCGCTCAGTGCCGTACAAAAATGGTGGTCCACAAAGTCGGAATTTTTATTTAATTTCCGAGAGTTACCGGGGGTAAATTTGGTCATTTGACCATGTACGGCATCTGTGTCATACTATGCCTATACTGCTTTTAATCCATTATTCCGCAACGCCGTACAAAAATCATGGGGACAAGGGGAAAAAATCGAGAGTTGTAATCCCCTCTCTTTCCCCACTCCAGGGGGTCATTTGACACAACACGAAATAAATTTATTTTTAAAGTATTTTATGCATAGATAATATTTTTTCATGTGCCGTACATTTTCGTTGGTTCAAAGGGGAAAAATCTGAAAAAGAAAAAAATCCATATAACGAAATGTTTGCTTTATATTTTGATAATAAAATATAAATATACATTAATATTAAGAAGCTCGAGGTGGTTAATTATCACCTTGGAAAGTCGGAGTCAGGTGGAATGGACTCCGTTAAATTGATGAACTAATAAAGAAGCTATGAACGAAAAGATGTGAATTATATGCAATCAGCCCATGAATACAGGTAAAGTCACAAGCAAATGCTAGTAATATATACATATTCAAAATGTACAAGTAAAGCGCTTTCAAATGATACCAAACACGGCAGATTTATCTTAACTTTATTTTTTTACTCTGTATGTTTTGTCCGCTAGAGGGCGCCACATTAGATTTTGTGAAACCCCATATAGCCTTTAGCTAGCTGGTCGCTGGTTATCCAGTGAACAATTCAGACGAATTCTGATAAGTAGTTTAGAAGTTACGAGGGAATAGATGAACATACATACATGGCCTGTCAAAATCATAACCCTCCTTTTGCTTTGCCGTAGTCGGGTAAAAATATGTTAATGCCGTACGTAAAGCACCCTTAAAATTGTAGCTTTCGTCGCTTTCATCAGCCTAAAAGATGTGGTCTGCACATAAATGTACGGCATCGTTTTTTCCTAATTTATCTATGTTAATACTATTTAAAACAACGAATAAAGTGTAGAAAACTATTATATTTCATTAATCTACAATGTTTAAACTTTTACAAAATTTCAGTTTTTGCATTTCTCTATAACTTTTTTTAGAACGGTTTCTTTTGAACGGCAATACTAAACAATTGAATTTTACAATATCATGTTAAAAAAAAAGTTCCCGTACAGGGTCAAATGACCTTACAGCTCTTTATATCAAGAATTCGATGAAATAAAGATGATTATTGGTATACATTTAAAAGAACAATTATTTTTTGACGGCATTGCTTTTAATAGTACTTTTGAGTGCTAGATAATGTTTTGGAACCGAAGCCGTACTTAGTCAAATGACCCCCTGGAGTGGGGAAAGAGAGGGGATTGCAAGTCTCGATTTTTTCCCCTTGTCCCCATGATTTTTGTACGGCGTTGCGGAATAATGGATTAAAAGCAGTATAGGCATAGTATGACACAGATGCCGTACATGGTCAAATGACCAAATTTACCCCCGGTAACTCTCGGAAATTAAATAAAAATTCCGACTTTGTGGACCACCATTTTTGTACGGCACTGAGCGGTTTCTTATTATTTTTAATGGATCTATCGATGGTTAAGAATGCCGTACAAAAATATATGACCAAAATTTACCGAGTCTACCTGTACTTTTCAATTCTCATCTGCACTCAGTTGGACAGCTTACAAGTGACGGCATAGTGATGAATCTTATTATTTTATGCTCTTCTATCGTTCTAGATATGTCCCCTGGTGGTTCATTTGACCCATATTTTTTTCCTATGCGGGCTTGTAGTCTAACTGTTTTTACAAGTAATTATTGAATTTAATATGATTATTGAATTTAAAACTAAGGAGCTGATATTCACTCAGCTGTTGACATATGTCAAAAAAACACACTGTTGACATATGTTTGACAGGCTTAGTGCTTGACAAAGTGGTAAAGTCACGTATCGATAAAAATACAATAATTATAATATCTATCTTTTTC